>NC_142800.1:13777408-13802408 GCF_049724085.1 Artemia sp. Qi Xiang Cuo
TTTTCTTGCGAAAACACACAAAATCAGAAAAAATGTTCAATGTTCCTTTAGTACCTACACAATTAGATTAAAAATGAAGATATTTATGCAGAGTTTCAACTATCTATGGCTAAGTTTTCTAAAGACAAGCTATTTTCTTGCGAAAACACACAAAATCAGAAAAAATATTCAATATTCCTTTACTACCTATGAAATTAGGCTAAAAATGAAGATATTTATGCAGAGTTTCAACTATCTATGGCTAAGTTTGCTAAAGACAAACTATTTTCTTGAGAAAACACACAAAATCAGAAAAAATATTGTTAGGTTAGGTTAAGTTAGATTAGGTTAGCCTACGTACGCGCGCATATAGGTTAGGTTAGGTTAGGTTGGATTAAGTTAGGTTAAGTTAAGTTAGGTTAGGTTAGATTAAGTTAGGTAAGGTTAAGTTAGGTTAGGATAGGTTAGATTAAGTTAGGTTAGGCTAAGTTAGGTTAGGCTAGGTTAGCCTACGTACGCGCGCGTACACACACACACACACAAAAACTTACACACACACACACACACACACACACACAAAAACTTACACCCACACGCTAAGTTAGGTAAGGTTAAGTTAGGTTAGGATAGGTTAGATTAAGTTAGGTTAGGCTAAGTTAGGTTAGGCTAGGTTAGCCTACGTACGCGCGCGTACGTAGGCTAACCTAGCCTAACCTAACTTAGCCTAACCTAACTTAATCTAACCTATCCTAACCTAACTTAACCTAACCTAACTTAATCTAACCTAACCTAATTTAACCTAACCTAACTTAATCCAACCTAACCTAACCTAACCTATATGCGCGCGTACGTAGGCTAACCTACTCTAACTTAATCTAACCTAACAACATTTTTTTTGAGTGTGTGTTTTTTAACAAGAAAATAGCTTGTCTTTAGAGAACTTAGACATAGCTATTTGAAACTGTGCATAGATATCTTCATTTTTATTCTAATTGTGAGGGCATCCGAGGAAAATTGAACATTGTTTCTGTGGTTGTGTGTTTTCGCAAGAAAATAGCTTGTCTTTAGCAAACTTAGCCATAGCTAGTTGAAACTCTGCATAAATATCTTAATTTTTAGTCTAATTGCGTAGGTACTAAAGGAACATTTAACATTTTTTCTGATTTTGTGTGTTTTCGCAAGAAAATAGCTTGTCTTTAGCAAACTTAGCCATAGCTAGTTGAAACTCTGCATAACTATCTTCATTTTTAATCTATTTGTGTAGGTACTAAAGGAACATAGAACATTTTTTCTGAGTTTGTGTTTTTTCACAAGAAAATAGCTTGTCTTTAGCAAACTTAGCCACAGCTAGTTGAAACTCTGCATAAATATGTTCATTTAAGTCTAATTGCGTAGGTACTAAAGGAACATTGAAAAGTTTTTTTGATTTTGTGTGTTTTCGCCAGAAAATAGCTTGTCTTTAGTAAACTTAGACATAGCTAGTTGAAACTCTGCATAAATATCTTCATTTTTAGTCTAATTGTGTAGGTACTAAGGGAACATTGAACATTTTTTCTGATTTTTTGTGTTTTCACAAGAAAATAGCTTGTCTTTAGCAAACTTAGCCATAGCTAGTTGAAACTCTGCATAAATATCTTCATTTAGGCCTAATTGCGTAGGTACTAAAGGAACATGTGTGTCTCTGTGTGTGTGTCTCTGTGGGTGTGTCTCTATGTTTGTGTCTCTGTGTGTGTGTCTCTGTGTGTTTCTGTGTGTGAGTGTCTCTGTGTGTGTGTCTCTGTATGTGTGTCTCTGTATGTATGTCTCTGTGTGTGTGTCTCTGAGTGTGCGTGTGTGTGTGTATTTGTGTTTGTATCTGTGTCTTTGGGCCTGTCCTTCTCTGTGTTTATGTGTGTGTGTGTGTAAGTTTTTGTGTGTGTGTAAGTTTTTGTGCGTGTGTGTAAGTTTTCATGTGTGTGTGTGTGTGTAAGTTTTTGTGTGTGTGTGTAAGTTTTTGTGTGTGAGTGTAAGTTTTTGAGTGTGTGTGTAAGTTTTTGTGTGAATGTTAGTTTTTTTGTTATTGTTCGTGTTAGTTTGATTTTGTTTGTTTTTGTGTGTGTGTGTGTGTGTGTTAGTGTGTGTGTGTGTAAGTTTGTTTGTGTGTGTAATTTTTTGCGGGTGTGTGTGTGTATGTGTGTTTGTGTGTGCGTATGTTTTCGTGTGTGTGTGTGTGTTTGTAAGTTTGTTTGTGTGTTTGTGTGTGTGTGTGTGTATGTTTTTTTGTGTTTGTATGTTTTTGGGTGTGTTTGTTAGTTTTTTTGTGTGTGTGTGTGTGTGTGTGTAAGTTTGTGTGTGTGTTAGTTTTTTTGTGTTTGTGTGTGTTATTTTTTGTGTGTGCGTGTAAGTTTTTGTGTGTGAGTGTTAGTTTTTGAGAGTGTGTGTAAGTTTTTGTGTGCATGTAAGTTTTTATGTGCATGTAAGTTTTCGTGTGCATATGTATGTTTTTGTGTGTGTGTGTGTGTGTGTGTGTGTGTGTGTGTGTGTTTGTGTGTGTGTGTGCGCGTGTTTGTGTGTGTGTTTGTGTTTTTGTTTGCTTGTGTGTGTATGTTTTTTCGTGTGTGTGTGTGTTTTTTTTTGTGTGTGTGAGTTTGTTTTCGTGTGTGTGTGTGTGTGTAAGTTTTTGTGTGTGTGTGTGTGTGTGTTTGTGTGTGTGTTTGTTTTTGTTTTTTTTTTTGTGCGTGATTATTTATCTGTGTTTGTGTGTGTTTGTGTTTGTGTTAGTTTTTGTGTGTGTTTGTTTTTGTGTATGTGTGTGTTTAATTTTTTTAGTGTGTGTGTTTGTTTGTGTGTATTTGTGTGTGTAATTTTTTGTGTGTCTCATATTTTGTGTGTGTTAGTTTTGTAGTGTGTGTGTAAGTTTTATTGTGTGTGTGTGTTAGTTTTTGTGTGAATGTTTGTGTTCGTGTGTTTGTGTGAGTTTTTGTGTGTGTGTGTGTGTGTGTCTGTGTAAGTTTTTGTGTGTGTGTGTGTATGTTTTTTCGTGTTTGTAAGTTTTCGTGTGTGTGTGTAAGTTTTTGTGTGTGTGTTTTTTTTTTTGTGTGTTTGTGTTTGTTTTTGTGTGTGTGTTTTAGTTTTTGTGTGTTTAATCTTTTGCTTGTGTATATTATTTTTTTATGTGTGTGTGTTAGTTTGTGTGTGTGTGTGTGTGTGTGTGTGTGTGTGTGTGTGTTTTTTTTTTTGTGTTTAAGTTTTTGTGTGTGTTTTTTTAAGTTTTTTTTTGTGTGTTTTTTTTTGTGTTTGTTTTTGTCTGTTTTTGTTTGTTTTTTTGTGTGTTTTTGTTTTTTTGTGTGTGTGTGTGTGTTTTTGTGTGTGTATGTTTTTGCGTGTGTGTGTAAGTTTTCGTGTGTGTGTGTGGAAGTTTTTTGTGTGTGTGTGAGTTTTTTTGTGTGTGTATGTTTTGGGGTGTGTGTGTGTGTTTTTTTGTGTTTGTGTGTGTTATTTTTGTGTGTGTGTGTGTGTGTGTGTGTGTAAGTTTTTGTGTGCATTTAAGTTTTTGTGTGCATGTAAGTTTTAGTGTGCATTTGTAAGTTTGTGTATGATTCCCAAATCATAATTTTCTGAAAGGACACGCCTATGAAAGGTTAAGAAATCTAGCTTAGAAAAGTCAAAAATAGCAAATTAACCATCCCAAATCATAGGTTTCAGTCAACACACACCTACGAATGGCTATGAAATCCTGCTCAGAAAAGTCAAAAAATATCAACCCACACACCCCCAAATCATAGGTTTCAGACATCACACACCTACGAAAGACTAAGAAATCTGGTTATGAAAAGTCAGAAATAGGAAATTACATATCCCAAATCATAGGTTTCAGACAACACTCATCTATGAACGGCTAAGAAACCTAGCTCAGAAAAGTCAAAAATAGCAAACTAGTCATCCCAAACTATATGTTTCAGACAACAAACACCTATGAAAGGCTAAGAAATCCAGCTCAGAAAAGTCAAAAGTAGCAATCCACCCACCTCAAATCATAGGTTTCAGACACTACACACCTTTGAAAGACTAAGAAATCCAACTCAGAAAAGCCTGAAATAGCAACCCACACATCCCAAATCATAGGTTTCAGACACCACACACCTACGAAAGACTAAGAAATCCGGTTATGAAAAGTCGAAAATAGCAAACTACACATCCCAAACTATTGGTTTCAGACAACATTCACCTACGAAATACTAGAAAACCTTAGCTCAGAAAAGCCTGAAATAGCAAACTACACATCCCAAATCGTAATGTTCTGACAACACATACCTATGAAAGGCTAAGAAACCTAGCTCAGAAAAGTCGAAAATAGCCAACTACTCATCCCAAACTCGAAGTTTCAGACACTACACTCCTATGAAAGACTAAGAAATCCAACTCAGAAAAGCCCGAAATAGTAATTTACATATCCCAAATCATAAGTTTCAGACAGCATTCACCTACGAAATACTAAGAAACCTTAGCTCAGAAAAGTCTGAAATAGTCAACTACTCACCCCAAACTCGAAGTTTCAGACAACAAACACCTATGAGTGACTAAGAATCCTAGCTCTGAAAAGTCCAAAAAGCAAACTACACCTCCCAAATCATAATTTTCTGAAAGGACACACATATGATAGGCTAAGAAATCTAGCTCAGAAAAGTCAAAAATAGCAAATTAACCATCCCGAATCATAGGTTTCAGTCAACACACACCTACGAATGGCTAAGAAATCCAGCTCAGAAAAGTCAAAAAAATAGCAACCCACACACCCCAAATCATTGGTTTCAGACACGACACACCTACGAAAGACTAAGAAATCCGGTTATGAAAAGTCGGAAATAGCAAATTACATATCCCAAATCATAGGTTTCAGACAACACTCACCTAAGAACGGCTAAGAAACCTAGCTCAGAAAAGTCAAAAAATAGCAAACTAGTCACCCCAAACTATAGGTTTCAGACAACAAACACCTATGAAAGGCTAAGAAATTCAGCTCAGAAAAGTCAAAAATAGCAAATTAACCATCCCAAATCATAGGTTTCAGACAACACACACCTATGAATGGCTAAGAAATCCAGCTCAGAAAAGTCAAAAATAGCAAACTACATATCCCAAATCATCGGTTTTAGTCAACGCACACCTACGAAAGACTAAGAAACCTAGCTCAGAAAAGTGAAAAATAGCAAACTATTCATCCCAGACTATTGGTTTCAGACAACATTCACCTACGAAATACTAGAAAACCTTAGCTCAGAACAGCCTGAAATATCAAACTATACATCCCAAATCATAATTTTCTGACAACGCATACCTATGAAAGGCTAAGAAATCCAGCTCAGAAAATTCGAAAATAGCAAACTACACATCCCAAATCATAGGTTTCAGACACCACTCACCTATGAAAGACTAAGAAATCCAACTCAGAAAAGTCAAAAATAACAAACTACATATCCCAAATCATAAGTTTCACTCAACACACATCAACTAAAGGCTAAGAAACCTAGCTCATAAATGCCTGAAATAGCAAACTACTCATCCCAAACTATTGGTTTCAGACAACATTCACCTAGGAAATACTAGGAAACCTTAGCTCAGAAAGCCTGAAGTAGCAAACTACACATCCCAAATCATAGGTTTCAGACAACACACATCAACAAAAGCCGGGTGCTCGGGGAGAGCCTTTGAGGGTCTGTGGGTCCCTTGAGGGTCGGTGGTCCTTTGGGAGCTCGGGGGACCTTTGGGGACCGGGGGATGGGCTTTGGGGTCCGGAGATGGCATTTTGGGGTGTGGGGGGGCCTTGGGGGCGCGGGTTGGGCCTTGGGGTGCGGGGGGGCCTTTTGGGGACCGGTGGAGGGCCTTTGGGGCACAGGGAGGGCCTTTGGGGGTCTGGGGGGCACTTGAGGACCGATTGGTCCTTTGGGAGCCTGGTGGACCTTTGGGGGGCGGGGGAGGGCCTTTGGGGGTCCGGGGGGGGGCCCAGTTGGGAGCTTGGGGACATTTGGGGACCGGTGGAGGGCCTTTGGGACCCTGCTGGTCTTTTGGGAACTCGATGGGCCTTTGGGGGGCCCGGGGATGGCCGTTGAGGGTCTGGGTGGGCCTTTGGGGGCCGGGGGAGGGCCTTTGGGTTACAGGGAGGGCTTCTGGGCACAGGGAGGGCCTTTGGGGGCCTGGGGGACATTTGGGGACCGGTGGAGGGCCTTTGGGACCCCGTTGGTCCTTTGGAGCTCGATGGGCCTTTGGGGGGGGCCGGGGATGGCCATTGGAGGTCTGGTCGGGCCTTTGGAGCACAGGGAGGGCCTTTGGGTGCCTGGGGGGCCTTTGGGGCAAGGTAGGGCCTTTGGGACCCCGTTGGTCCTTTTGGAGCCCGGGGGACCTTGGCGGACCAGGGGCGGGCCTTTGGGGCAGTTGGGGACCGTTGGAGGGCCTTTGGGACCCCTTTGGTCCTTTGGGAGCTCGATGGGCCTTTGGGGGGCCCGGGGATGGCCTTTGGGGGTCTGGGTGGGCCTTTGGGGGGCGCCGGTGGCCCTTTGGGAGCTTGGGGGGCCTTTGGGGCACTGGGAGGGCCTTTGGGGGCCTGGGGGACATTTGGGGACCGGTGGAGGGCCTTTGGGAGCTTGGGGGGCCTTTGAGGACCGGGGGCTTCCTTCGGGGTTGGGGTAGGAGGATTGGAACCCTTTGGGGTTGGGTTAGAGGACCTCACAACACTGTTCAAATGAAACTTGTGTATTATAACGACCACACTCAAAACCTCTTCCAAAATCTCTTCAAAATCTTCTTTTAAAATGTCTCTATCTGTTTCACCGAAATAGTTCCATAACCTGTCTAAAACGGTTTCGCCCTAATAATCACTAAACGTAAATTCAGCGTGTTCCTTTGTTATTGGCATCTCTGTGCTAACGCATTTCAAATTAATAGGAAACCTTCTCGCGCGCTAAAACAATTCATCGCTAAGATGTTTCTTGCCTAGTTGTTTCCATGGCCTTTGGTTATTAATATCCTTTGGAGTTCGACCAAAAGAGTTGTTCCCGAGGCAAAGACATTAATGATATGGATCTATTCCTGGAGAAATGTTTCTAGGCGGAAATTTTTAAAGTCTGACAGATGATGTCATTGATTGGTTGATCTGTCAAGAAGGGGAAATTAATTTGTTGTTTCTAAGGGGAATTATTGATTCACGATAGGTGAATTGAGGTCGACAGCACAGGTGTTCCAAGGTCGATGTTGTTGTAAGTGCACGCTCTCAGCGAATGTCAATGTCGTTGTTGTTGTTGTGAAATTTAGGTCATTGACCCCATTAACCACGTGTTCTCCCTAATGACTCTATGCCCATATTTGGAGTCCCGTCAGTATTCTATGCCCATATAAGGAGCCCTGACACGAGTAGCACCCCCATTCTACTACTATCAAACGTAACAAGATGGGAAGTGCGACAACCTGGACCATCAATTGTGACAACCCCAATACGGAGAGCTAAAGCAAAGGCCATTGCTAAATTGTCTTAAGTAATCAAAATCCAAAAACACATCAAAAATGAAAATGAACAGCAGAGACACGGGCTGTTAGAAGATATGCGAAAATGACAACTAGAGCGTGTCAAAAATTAAAATGAAGATCAAAGACACACGCGGTTAGACGACATACGACACCGAATATGTGAGCGAGTTAATGAAAATCATCCTGGACAGCGAGAATCAAAACGTGTCAAAATTGAAATGATAGCGATGATGATTGGGTTTGAGATTTTGACATGGATAATGTCATTAATACCTACCATACCTTTGTTAAAAAAAAAAACAAGGATATGTATTTCATATTGACAAAAGACAGCTTTGTTTTGCCGAGGTAAAACAAACCAAACAAACTAAAATGATAGCGATAATGATTGGATTTTAGATTTTGACATGGAATAACGTCATCAATGCCGTCCATCCCTTGTAAATCAAAAATATGGACTAGACAAATTGTTGGAAGAAAAAGAAGCTTTTGTCCCACTACCAGAACAATATTGTCTGCGTTTAGAGGACAAGCGACAGTAAGAATCTATATATATATATATTGAAGCTTGCCGTGTGCCGGCATCTGGCATATATATATATATATATATATATATATATATATATATATATATATATATATATATATATATATATATATATATATATATATATATATATATATATATATATATATATATATATATATATATATATATATATATATATATATATATATATATATATATATATATATATATATATATATATATATATATATATATATATATATATATATATATATATATATATATATATATATATATATATATATATATATATGCATACATACTAGAAAAAAATCTGCCTTGCTGGTTCTCCATCTAGCATAAAGCCCGCTTCAAAGAGTATGGGCCATTTGTAAGATACCTATACTATATAGCCATACCCATAACTATAAGTTACCCGTAATCATTGGCCCACTTCGGCCAAGAAGAGAAGAGAAAAACAATGGAACATAGTGTATAAATAAGTCGGTTGAATACAACAACAGACTGAAAAGAACTATGAAAATATTGGTTTTTAAACCACCAAATGGAGAAAAAAAATAATGAGAAAAAGGGATAGGGAGTGAAAGCGATAGAAAACTCTAAGCAAAAAAGTGCTACAATAAGATGGTCAAATACGACATACCATAACACTACTATGGAAACGTTAATTTTGACTCCGAAATTTGGTTTTAATACAGCTAAGGGAGGAAAGGTAAACGTAAATTGGACTTACCGTATTGCTGATTGCTGTCATCCAGTCACTAGAAAAAATAAAAAAAATTGAACAAATTGTGATGATGGAGCTGAACCATGACTGAAAAGAGTTTAAGAAAACAAGTCATCCCTTGAGAATTTTTTAAGATACGTGAAGTTACTTACAGCACAAAATCTGAGACAGAATTGTAAAATTGCTTCAAAGTAAAATAGAGGGCATAATATTTGCAGCCATATAATTGATAGATGAAAAGGTTAATGTAGGAATTGTACTCGTAGTGGGTCTAACCTTATTTAAGCGGAGAGATCCACCAAGGGGATTGATACTTCTTGCAAAGGGCAAACTTTTTGCCCACCAAGTCGGGACGTAAAAAAAAATAGAAAGCGAGGTAAATTCTGAACCTGATGAGAGAAAACCACAAACCTCCGAAACTAATCGACTTGTGACTAAAACATTCTTCTGGTCTTCTTTGGGGCTGAAGAACAAGTGAAGGAAGATAATTAAAAAAACGTTATTTAAGTAAAAAAACATAAAATTTCTATAAATATTTATAATTAGCAATTAGTTTTGAATCCCTACTTTAAATCACAATAAGGCTGTGCTTTAAGTCAGGGACAAGAATCCTGTGGCTAATGACAAGCAACCTCAGGTATGATTTCTATTGACCCTCAGTTAATTCTTTTTAGCAGAAAATCGTAAAAAATAGAACTAAAAGACATACATAAGAAAATAAAACCAATATTGATTAGGTAAAAAAATGGCGTCTGCCTACTAAATCCTCGAAGACTGTAGATTGTACATGAAAAATTATTTTTTTTATCATATACTTAAAGCATTCATCGGATTTTTTTTTTATTTTGCGGTTTATGAAGAACGATCTAATTCTGTTTAATTGTGTCCTTGCGCTCAAGACGACTTATGGAGGCTCTTGTCGTGACGTTTGCTAAACTCTCTATTTTGTTTCAGCAGCTGAAAATGTAACTTGTTAGTGTTTGTCCTCCAAATTTTATTCGTTTATCTGTTATGCCCAGAAAGTTATCGAACAAGTTTTGGGACATTTAATGTAGTCGAATAAAACCCAAATTTGACCCCCATGTGAGTCATTTTTGACTCACAAATTTGTCCCATGGTTCACCATGGTGCAAAGTTTGGGGTGGTAGTAGTAGAATAAATAAGAGACAGCTCCACCATTCGATTTATATGGTATCGTGTCAGGCCTCCATATCAAACCTAACTCCAACCTGCATGTCATTGGGCCTGAAGCCAATCAGAACCAGTATCAAACAGTTCGTGGTAACGAACTGTAAGTAAGGAGCGACCCGGCTTAATACTAACCGAAACTCTAAAAAACGGAGTTTTGGTATCAATAGATATATCAGAAGAGTCGAATTTCCATGCTGATTTTAAATATGTAAGTTTCATTAAGTTTAGTCTTAATATCAAAGGTTACGGACCTGGGAAAATTTGAATTATTTTTTAGAAAAAGGGAGAAAACCCCTAAAAGTCATACAATTGTGAAAATGAAAACCACACCGTCAGATTCAGCGTATCACAGAACCCTACTATAGAGGTTCCAAGCTCCTATCTAAAAAAATTTGGAATTTTGTATTCTTTGCCAGAAGAAAGAATGCGAGTTTATTGTTTTTTTTTTTTTTTGTTCATTTTTCCCAGGGGTGATCGTATAGACCAAGTTGTCCTAGAATATCGTGAGAGGACTCATTCGAACGGAAATAAAAGTTCTGGTGCTCTTTTTAAGTGACTCAAACAAATTCGAGGGCAACTACGCCCCTTCCCACCCCACTTTTTTTCTCAAAATGGTCCGATCAATATTTTGAGATAGTCATTTTGTTCAGCATAGTTTAAGCTATACTTTAAGCATAGTCAACATAGTTTAAGCATAGTTTAAGCTGAAAACTTAGAGTCGTGGTTCCCAACGTGGGGCATGGGGATATTTTGGAAGGTCATGGGCAGGACGTACAGCGTTGGACTGACAATGCTCTAGAGCCATAGTTAAAGAAAAACCTTTTTCATGTAAATGACGTCACATTCACATACATTTAAGAGTAAAACAGCAATAAAAAACGGATCAGATTCAATAGAATTAAAATTCACTTAGAGGACCACTCGAAAAAAGATACCAAGTTAATGGCCTTAAAACGACCTCCAGGCGAATACTCGTTAGATTTTGGGAAAAAAAATTTAAAAATAACGAGGGGGCATCAGGATTTTAGAACTACTGAGATGGGCCGGGGCTAGGAATCGGTTGGGAGCCTCTGCCTTAGAGCCTGGCACACCATTTGTCAACCATGGGCTTTACATGACCTACCTAGGTTTTCTCCCTTGAGCTGTGTCTGTTGATGTTTATTTAAAAAAAAGTGAATTTAAAAAAAGACAAACTTTTCTTAAGAAAGTAAAGAGTAAACTAAAAACTTTAAACGAACCAAAACATTGTCTCGTATATTAAACTATAAATACCAGCAAAACCTGCTCAAGCAAGCTGACTTTATATTATCCAAAGTCTGTGGAATTATAAGAACTAGCGCTTTAATGGATCAACGTAACCAATCCCCAAAAACCATGATGTTCTCTTGGGACCAAAATATTCCATAAGTGGACAACAGAAAGCTCCATAAATGGCCTGCCGAAAATTGAAGACTAGAAAGTCTCTCAATATTCTTTCAACGGCTGTGATATTGATAACTTTTAGCACCCAATTATAATTCTACCACAAAAAATCCATACAAGCTCCGTTTTTAGCTAAGTGTTATTTCGCATAAGTCTACAGATATTAGGAAATGAACCAGATCTAGAATTTGTGCCAACAGCTCAACCACCCTGACCTCAACTACCACCTAACTCAACTACCACCTAACTCAACTACCTTAAATTGAACCATCAAACAACTCAACTGTCATTAACTCAACCATTGCTTAGTTCAACCATTACACAACTCAGCAACCATCAACTCAACCACCATATAGCTCAGAACTGATCCAATTTCTTGTCTATTGAAGGATTATTGAAGGATATATTGAAGGATATATCTATTGAAGGATATATTGTTTTAAAAGAGGAGCAAAAGAGAGAACATTGCGCCAATTGGTGCCATTCTTGAAGAGCGAAACACGACTGAAAGAGAGAAAGATTTGTGTCCAGAGAGCAAAATGCGTTTGGGCAATTCGTATTTATTTTTATTTGTCATAAATTTTTTAAAAACTGTAAATGTTTTTTTTTTAAGCTTATTCAATCTTCGGTCTGACCAAAGCACTAGGGAACACACAAACACTGGAAGAAAAGTGCGACATATTCCTAAGGTCGACAATATTCCTTTTGGAGGAAATCTGCAAAACGTTAATGGAAAAAGACATCTTTGTGGGTATTTTCAACTTCAAAGCATCTTTTCACCCTTGCATATGAGCAATTGGTTTCATGTACCTCATTTTTTTTCTTCTTTGGGTGTATTTGAACGTGTCTTCAAAGTCGTTGAGCAAGTATTTAAATTTTGAGGTTTTTGGACGCTGCTGTTGAGCAGCCTGTGATGCCACCAGACGTTGAACAGAAATGTCACGCTTTGGTACATCAAGAAGCTTCCAAAGACTAGCATGAGCGCAGTTGAACATACCATTAAGGGCATAATGGAAAATCTCTGCGGCATTCCTAGTTTTCGCCACACAATCATATGTACTTTCAGTGTGGTTCCACAAGACTGGTAAATATTATGACAATGCAACCGCGCGGTTTGGCAATAGACTACCACGTACGTGGGTATCATTGAAGTAACTCAAGAAATAATCGTAATTATCACCTTGGGGGAAATAACCACAGAGTTCGTCAAACACTTTCAATATCTTGTAATGGAACAAAAGCTAAGGCTGAGATAATTTTGACGAGGATATTCAAATTGGGGTTATATTCAAACTCTTGCTAGAGATCCAGCGATTCAACTTTTCTCATGATAGACTGTTAAAAGTGAAAGAAACATCCCGATTTCGTGCATTTTGGAAACTCAACCCGAAAAGCATCTTTTTCAAAATCTGTCAGATTTCTAGTGGGATTGGCTCTTGGTACCAAGAATTTAAGGTTATCCATCTTTGGTTATCGATCACCATATCTAAATTGAAACAGATTTGATCTGACGGTGCTTGACCTTATTGCGTTTGAATTATGTGGTGGTAGAGCTATGCGTTGGTTGGGTTGTTTGGTGGTCGAGTTATGGTGGTTGAGGTGATGGTGGTTGAGTTGTGGGTTCACCGTGCTAATCATGAAAGATAGCAAATTTCCTCGTTTTTCAAGAGAGAGGATGCTCAAAGCGTGCAGTTGCGGCCAATAGCCCATGAAAAGATGATTTGCTGTCTTAGAATTTACGCTACCTGGGATTTTGACTCTCTCTGTGGCACGAAATGGCAGAAAACACTACTTTGTTCTAGCTTGAGATCTTTTATTGCTAAGAGAGAACCTAGATAGTGCAACTCTCTTTCAATTCGGTCCATTTTCTATTTGAAGCTGTTCCCCTTAAAGTTTTCTAGTTGATACGGAGGAATTGTTGCTGCTTGTGTAATGTTGGACTTTAGAGAAGTCCTCACACTAATCAGACCGCCAAGGCGTGAATACTCACCATGCTTTTGTTATCGATCACCATATTTAAATTGAAACAGATCTGAGCTATTTTTTGTTGAGTTGATGATGGTTGAGTTGATTGCGTTTGGATTATGTGGTGGTTGAGCTGTGCGTTGGTTGGGTTGCTTGGTGGTCGAGTTATGGGGGTTGAGGTGATGGCGGTTGAGTTTTGTGTTCAAAGAACAAAAGCACGAAGAACAATAGGGAAGTCTTTTTGCAAGATAGTGAAGATAATTTGAATGAATATTTCGGCTCAATGTTCAAGGTCCTTCTTCAGCAAGACAAAATGTATAAAATAAAAAAGACTCACAACAACATGCGACCAATAAAACCAACAAACTAAAAATGTTTCAAAGCAGTCCTAGCATCCTTACTTCAGCGAAGTTCAACCAGGACTGATAAAAAGTAAGGTAAAACAAGGCGATTCAATGAGATGAAAGATAAATAATTTAAAAACACGTTATTATTGCTAATCCAGCCTTTTTAGCAACTAACCTCAAAAGTCTTTTTGTGACCCGATCCGTGCTAATTGTTTTTTTAATATATTTTGTAAGATCATTTTTAATTAAATTTGTGTATAGAGCATTTAGTGTATATTCCCCAAAGTCCCTATTATAGGAAATATTATTATTAATCTTAAGTCTGATTTCAATTGATTCTCTGACTACCTGCTTTATGCCTAGGTCATTGCTAATAAGAGCGGATTCATCAAAAAGTATATTGTGGCTAGGATTTTCAAAAATATGGCTGCCTAATGCAGAATCAAATGAAAGAGTAGAAATATTAGAATTTAGAGCTTTGACTATATCATAGTTATGCTGTTGTCTCAAATAATTTGTGAATACTATATACAAATTATTTTTTGTGCAAACTTTTTTAAGATTTGTAGTGATTTTGGGGATGTAGGGGAGGTAAATTATGTTTAACGGCTTGTCAGAAATCTCACATGGTAAACTATCATTAATTTTACGGGAATGTCTTTCCAGTCCACAGTTAATTACACTATTAATAAATAAAATAGGATACCCATTTCCAAAAAGTATGTCCTTGATAAAGTTTAGTTCTGCTGTGATGTAGGAACCAGAACAAATGTTTAGGGCACGATCGACGAGGGATATTACGACTGCTCTTTTAACTGGTGGGGGACGGTTTGATTTAAAATAATTAGCATGGCGTGTTCACCATGCTAATCATACAATATAGCAAATTTCCTCGTTTTTCAAGAGAGAGGAGGCTCAGAGCCTGCAGTTGAGGCCAATAGCACATGAAAAGATTGTTTGTTGTCTTAGATTTTATGCTACCTGGGTTTTTGACTCTCTCTTTGGCTCGAAATGGCAGAAAACACTACTTTGCTCTAGAAGAGACACTAGATAATGCAACTTCCTTTCGAATGGGTCCTCTTCCAATACTGTACGACCACTAGGTTGAAGAGATTACTCCTTGGAATAGACCTCTTCTGTAGAAAGTTTTTGAAACGTGTTGATTCCGATGGTGCACTTTTCACTTCGATCTACCGTAACTTTTGAGGTGTTCCCAGCTCTTTTCTATAGACGGTTTTGACCATGTTGATTCCGGTGGTGCACTTCCACTTTAATCCAACGTTATGTTAAGGGGTTCCTGGCTCTTTTTCGAATCTGCCATTACTTGTTTGTGCAATATACATTTACTATTAAAAGTAACCAAAACGATAGATATCGTTCCTTAAATAGCTTTAAACGAAAAATTTCTAATAAGATAGTTTTTCAAAACACCTTCTTAGAATTTCGGCTAAAATGGGACATAGTTTGCCCTTTACTAGGCTGCAGGTATTGCTACAACCATGATTAGACGGGTGTTCCGAAATAAAAGCCCTAGACAGGACATTTCAAACACAGATACAGCGTCTTATAAATCTTACTTTAAACTTTCAGTGTCGAGTTTCTCCTCTTGTAATTAATTAAAAAGGAAATTTCCTTACGGATTTCCTTACGTAATTAATGTAATTAGTTAATAATGTAACTCATAATGTAATAAAGGTAATTAATTTTCTTACGGAAGCAAAGAACGAAGTTGAAACTTAGAACGAAAAAAAAATCATTACTTACCGATTACGCGCAATATAAGTCTGGATACAAAACCACCTCAGATAAAAAAAACAACAAACTAGCTCCTAGAGCTAGTTTTGTAGATATAATTTGCGCAATCTGAAAAACAATAATTTTTGTTGTTTTTAATTTCCGAATTCGCTCTTTAGCTTATAAGAAAAACTTATTTCTTTAAATTAACTTATAGTTGTTTGTAATTTTGTAAAAATGCACAAAAAGACTAAACCTTATAGAAAAGTCTATTTATGACCTAGGCAATGAACACGGGGTTTTCGACTATGGAGATTTACAGTGATACCATTATAATACCCTCCAGCCTTCTCACTTCAGATATTATCTAGAGTAGAAATCTCAAAACGAGCAGAAATTAATGTGAATAGGGTTTTAAACCCCTATGCTTTCTAAAAGCCAGAATATAATTTGTACTTTGCTGAAAAAATTCTTTTAAATGTTTTCATTTTTATAACTTTAAGAAACCAAAAATTAATTAAGATTTTAAGGAATAAATATCAGCATATGATATTTAGGAATAATATATTTGCATACAATTAATGCAAATATATTATTATCATTATTAATAAATAATATATTATGCTGATATAGTAAATATCAGCATATGATTATGACAATGCACATTTTTTTCAGTAAATTCATTTGAATTTTTTCTGTAAACTACAAATTATATTCTGGCTTTTAGAAAGCAGAAGGGTTGAGAACCCTACTCATATTAATTTCTGCTCGTTTTGAGTTTGACTCTGTTATTTATTTTAATATCTGTTTGTTTTGTGTTTCATTTATTCATTGATACTGATTTGTCGTAGTTGTTTGCTTTTTGGTTTGATTCTATTTTTGGTTTATTGGAGTTCTTTACTTTTTTTTGAAAAACTTATTTTGTGGAAAAAGTTTGTTTTAATTAATCAGTATTTAAAGTCGAAGGGCTATCTAAGAACTTGTATGCCCCTCATATTTGCTCTCTGTGCAAAAAGTGATGTTTTTTGGCAATAGATGTTGGATCTTTTTTTGTATTAAATAAAAAAACAAGTTTTTTAAACTGAAAGTAAGGAGCGACATTAAAACTTAAAACGAACAGAAATTATTCCGTATATGAAAGGTGCTGTCCCCTCCTCAACGCCTCGCTCTTTGCGCTAAAGTTTTTTATTGTTTAAAAAATAAAGTTGTGAGACAGAGTCAAACTTTGGCGTAAAGAGCGAGGCATTGAGGAGGGGACAGCCCCTTTCATATACGGAATAATTTATGTTCCTTTTAAGTTTTAATGTCACTCCTTACTTTCATTTTGAAAAGCTTGTTTTTTTTTATTTAATTTCTGATCGTTTTTGAGTTAATGCAGCTTTTATTTTGGCTCACCGTCATTGAATAAGTAAACAAAATTTGCACAAAAATCGTACTTTTCTTTTGCTAAATGGCTGTCTCTAAATTTGGTTCTGACGTAATTTACAAATTAACATACGTAACGAACTTCTATATTCGTATATTTTTCTTCTGGCAAAAAATACAAAGTTGCAGATTTTTGCAGATATGAGCTTAAAACCTTTGTAATAGGGTTTTCTGATACGCTGAATCTGACGGTGTGATTTTCATTAAAATTCTTTCACTTGTAGGGAATGTTTCCCCCCTCTTTAAAAAATTAGGTAAATTTTCTCAGGCTCGTAGCCTTTGATGAGTAGTACTAAACTTAATAAAATTTTTATATTTAGAATCAGCATTATAAGCCCATTCTTTTGATACATTTATTGACATCAAAATTCCGTTTTAAAAGTTTTGATTACTATTGAGCCGTATCGCTTGTTTTTTTTTATTGTTTTTTTATTACGTATATGTTATTACGTATATAAGGGGGTTCTCCCCTTAGTCAATACCACGCTCTTTACGTTAAAAGTTAATTTTTTTTTTATTCACAAACCCCTGAATCACAAAGGCCGTTTAATTAGAATAGATTGCTCTTTTGAAAGCACTAAAAAAAACTGTAGGATAAAGAGCGAGGTATTGACTTGGGGGAGAACCCCCTCACGTAGGTAGTAATTTCTGTTCGTTTTAAGTTCTAACGCTGCATCTTACTTTCAGTTGAAAAAACTTGTTTTTTTTTTAATTTAATTTCTGATCGTTTTTTAAATAATGCTTGGAAATCAGGCTCCACCTTCATAGAAATGTCCCTTACCCCAAAGAAACATTTTCCACGGAAAGATTCTCCCGAGTAACCCCCTACACCAGCCCCCCCCCAGAAAAAATCCTTCCTGAAAATGTCTGTATACATTCCAATAACCAATACAATATGTAAGCGATGGGCAAAGTTCCTAACTTGCAGCCCTTCCCCTGGGAACTGTGGGGGATTAAGTCATCCTAAAAGACATATTTATTAGATTTTCGACTATGCTGAACAAAATGGCTATCTCAAAATTTTAATTGGGAGACTTTGAGAACAAACTGAGCGTGAGAGGGGGCCTAGTTGCCCTCCATTTTTTTTGGTCACTTATAGAAGGGTACTAGAACTTTTAATTTCCGTTCCAATGAGACCTCCTACGATGTTCTAGGACCACTGGGTCAATACAATTACCCCTGGGGAAAAGAAAAAAAAAACAATAAACACGCATCCGTGATCTTTCTTCTGGCAAAAAATAGAAAATTCCACATTTTTGCAAATAGGAGCTTGAACTTCTACAGTAGGGTTCTCTGATACGCTGAATCTTATGGTGTAATTTTCATTAAGGTTCTATAACTTTTAGGGGGTCTTTCCCCCTTTTTTCGAAAATCAGCCAAATTTTCTCAGGCGCGTAACTTTTGATGGATAAGATTAAACTTGATGAAACTTATATATTTGAAATCCGAACTAATAGTCTGATTCTATAATAGTCTGATAATAGTCTAATTGTCTGATTTTGATGTATCTATTTGTATCAAAATACCGTTTTCTAAAGTTTCGGTTACCATTGAGCCGGGTCGCTCCTTACTTACGGTTCGTTACCACGAACTGTTTGACTTAAAATGGGCCCTAGGTATCACATTTTTCTTTCAAATAAGGCCCCTTCCGACATTTTACGTCCTCTGATTCCATGTGACCATCCCTGGCAAAAAGGGGAAATGGCAAAACATCTATGATACCAATGCAATAAAGTGGTTTTCCTTGTTGTTCACGGTTGGGTTATTTAGCTTTACCAACTAAGGTTTTTTAACAAAGGCAATTACAATGATTTACTTTTCAATTTGATCCATCACCATTTTGATAGGTTTCAAACTCTTAACCAAAATCTTGGAATTATTTTTCACAATAAACACTAAGTATTAAGTTAAACATAGTTAAATAATAGTTAAAATTCTCGAATCGTCTTTAAATTGCAATTTTTCTCACCAAACAGATTTATTTTAACGCGTTTTAGACTTTTGGTTGCTAAGGGCTAAGGGCTAAGGACTACGATTCCCTGTTTTCTTTACTTGTTGCAAGATTGCAGCTATTGTTGAAGCCTTTGGATCCAAAAATGCCATGTTTACAATTTTTTGCATTATCTTGGTAGAAGTCAGTGCAAGGAGAGATAGTTCGTCGGAAGGAGGGTGGTGAACTTACTTGAATTTACTATTTGGATGTGCTAGGTCTTTAGAACTGGTAACAAAATTTGCTCTGTCAAAATTTGTTTATTTTTAACATGCCTAGAATTTAAAAAGTTTGTGTGAAAAATTTCCCTTGTCATTGTAAAGGAAATGATGAACAAAGGATGAACATCCTTTGATGAACAAAGGATGTGGAAAACATGTCCTAAAGGATTTAGCAAAACCGTTTAACTGCAGTACTTACTTTGCATCATGTTCTGTCCTTGCTAAAAACCAATAAACCTTCCTTTTATTTCTCACACCAAATGCCATTAGTTGCTTTATATTCTGGCCTCCTGGAAGATCTGGCCGTGTTGGCACTCTAAGCGTAAATGCACCAACGGCCATTAATTCAGGTGCATCTTGTAAGAGAATACCTCCCACAGGAAGGTCCTTGGTCTCATTTTTATACCAAGCTATGCTACTGTCATCGTATAAAACCACGTAGGCATCTTTCCAGTTTTTGCCCAATAAGCGACCTGAAATGTCTGAATCTTAAGGTTTGTTTAGATCACATCGAATAACCAAGAAGTAAGAACAGTCTATTCAGACCAGGATTGCCACCTCTAGTGATTTATCACTAATATTGGTGATTTTTTATATTGCCTAAACAAAAAAAATCACTAAATCAGCGCATGAATCACTAGATTATTTAAGAAAATCACTAAATAAACTAAAAATTCACTAGAAACTAGCGATTTTTTTCTCACCGGGTGGCAACCTGATTCAGACAAGAAGGGCTCACACTCTCACAGTACATTATTGGTTGACATTTTTCTCAGAGGCAGAAGGATTTTGAGCATATATCCCCTCATAAGGTCAAGATTGTTGCTGTTTTTCTGTAATCTTTTATGCCTGACATACAACTCTCTGACATATACAGAGGGAGTTTAGAAAAACGTTGATTAAATCTCTTTAACAGAAATGTGATAAGACTGAGTGTGGTATTTCCTGTGGCATTAGCTTGATTTATGTGGCATTGGCTCTATTTCTGTTTGAAGCGGATACTTATTAGACTATGATACAATATAGATAAAGTTTTGAGGTGGCAGTGGATGCCACCTTAAAGTTTATTTCAAAACAACAAAAATCGGAATATTAGAACATGGCCGATTTCTAGTCTGGACCAAACAGTTCGTGGTAACAAACTGTAAGTAAGGAGCGACCCGGCTCAATGGTAACCGAAACTCTAAAAAAATACCAATTTTGATACCAATGAATACATCAAAAGAATCAGATTTTTATGCGGATTTCAAATATATAAGTTTCATCAAGTTTAGTCTTACTCATCAAAAGTTACTCATCAAAAATTTGCCTTATTTTCGAAAAAAAAGAGGGAAACACCCCTTAAAAATTCATAGAACCTTAATAAAAATCACACCATCAGATTCAGCGTATCAGAGAATCCTACTGTAGAGGTTTCAAGCTCCTATCTGCAAAATGTGGAATTTTGTACTTTTTGCCAGAAGAAAGATTACGGATGCTGTTTATTTATTTTGTTTTTACCAGGGGTGATTTTATTGACCCAGTGGTCCCATAATATCACAGAAGGGCTCATTCTAACGGAAATTAAAAGTTGTAGTGCCCTTTTTCAGAGAAAAAAAAATGGAGGGCAACTAGGCCCCCTCCCACACTCATTTTTTCCCCAAAGTCACCCGATCAAAATTTCAAGATAGCCATTTTGTCCAACGTGGTCGAAAAATACAATAGCTATGTCTTTGAGGATGACTTAATCTCCCACACTCCCCGGGAAAGGTCTAAAAGTTATGAGCTTTGCCCAATGTTTACATATATTATTGGTTATTAGAAAATATATAGAAGTTTTCAGGGGGGATATTTCTGGTAGTTGGGGGATGGTCGGGGGTTTCATGGGAGGATCTTTCCATGGAGGAAGTTTTCATGGATGAAGGAACATTGTTATGAAGGGGGCACCGGACTTCCCAGCATTATTAAAAAAAACTATCAAAAATTAAATAAAAAAACAAGATTTTCAACTGAAATTAAGGAGCAACATCAAAACTTAAAATAAACAGAAATTATTACGTATGTGATTGGGTTCGCCCACTAGTCAATACCTCGCTCATCACGCTTAAGTTTTTTTTAGTACTTTCATAAGAGCTTTTTATTCTAATTAACAGCCTTTGTGATTAAGGGGTCGTTCTTACAAAATTCGAAAAAAATTGAACTTTAGCGTAAAGAGCAGGGTATTTACTAGGGGGCGAACCCAACTAATATACGTAATAAAAATAAACGAATATTGAAGTTCGTTACGTAAGTTAATTCGTAAGTTCCGTATATTTATTACTAATAAAAACGTTCGTAAATAAAATTAAAAGCTCTAGTGCTCTTTTTAAGTAACAAAAAAATTGGAGGGCAACTAGGCCCCTTTTTTGTCAAGATCGTCTGTCAAAATTCGGAGAAAACCATTTACCCCAAAAAAGAAAAATTAATATGCAAATTTCGTTTTAATTATTCATGTACGGTGAGCCAAAATCAAAACCTGCATTAATTTAAAAACATTCAGAAATTAAATAAAAAAAAAACAAGTTTTTTTTAACTGAAAGTAAGGAGCGACATTAAAACTTAAAACGAACAGAAATTATTACGTATATGAAAGGGGTTGTCCCCTCCTCAACACCTCGCTCTTTACGCTAAAGTTTGACTCTTTCTCAAAACTCTGTTTTTTAAAACAACAAAAAAACTTCAGCGTAAAGAGCGAGGCGTTGAGGAGATGACCACCCCTTTCTTATACGGAATAATTTCTGTTCGTTTTGAGCCACTCCTGCCCCTTTCGATAAGCTATTTTCAGAACGTGAATTGTCTTATTTTTTTCAATGAACCAACTCTTATCAGCACGAGACAAACCTCGGGATGAACGCATTTGGCATTTAGCAAGTACGGTCTGTTTATCTTCATAAGATTATCGCTTTGTTCTTTTCCCCCATTAGCATTAATTAGACATTAGTGAAACACTGTTATATCAACGAAGTTGAAGTTTCAGTACCAAAAGATTCATTGCTTCGTGTTCAAGTTTAAAACCAAAGAAAATAATTTAATTCCGAAACTGAAGGTGGAAAGTTAGAATGTGTTGAGCAAATAGACAGGGGTTTTATATTTATTTATATATTTTTTTTCACATGTCATACAGAAGCTGAGCCAGCCAACCAAGGTAGTATGAATTTTGTATAAATCGCCAATCACATAGATGCCAAAATTCAAATTTGGCAGAATTTTAGAAAACAAATCAAAAGAAAAAGAAACCAAATTCTTGGAGCATGAACAATCAATCAGCAATCCAAACATTGATAAAGTTATTGTCAGAGGATTTCTACTGCTACTATTACCAACATGTCGCTGCAGCACTAAGCCACCTGAGGCCAACACAGCTACTCACACTCCTCCTTCATCCCAACCTATTCAGTGCCACCCTCTTTATGCCCTCGCATAAAGGTCTGATTTTCCCTAAATCCTTCCGTACAACCTCCTCCCATCTCCTTCGGGGATGACCTACTTTTCGTTTGGCCCTAGAGAGCTTGCTGAAAAACAGAATCCTACGTTGCGCAATGTTTTTTAATCTCCTGAATAATTTGAGAAATTATGAATCGAGTTATTTTCTATTTGTTGGTACTGATTTAGATCTTGTTAAGCAAAATAGTTTCAATGGATACTCACGTTGATACCGCTGTAGATAGCCACATTTCATGGGTTTCCTTCCACCTAGAAAAGGTAATCATTAGAAACGTCACTTTCAGAAAATTACTCTACTAATTTGATATTTTCAGCCTAAGCTAAAAAATGAAACACTGAAATAAACACGATTATAAGCAAATATCACCAAAAAACACAGATTCTAATTGCAAACAATGCTGTTTCTAAAAAAGTTTTTGTTCTTTTTACTTGCTGAAAGTTACGTAGAAGGAATAATCAGGTAGTGCTTTCTTTTTACTGGCTAAGCCAGTAAAAAGACTGGCTAAGCCAGTCTTGAGACATCAACAACAAGTAAATACAACAAAAAGCAAAAAGAATGAGTTAGTTTGCTGCCCTTTCTGACATACGCTTTAAGGAGGGCCTAGAAAGTCATTCATTTTGATAAAAATTTTCCGTCAATCCATTGACGTGTGCTTCAATCAGCCCTTCAGTCTCGACCAAAGCTAATCTAAAACCCTGCTTTTGATTAGAATGATTGAGTCATTCAAACTTTCTATCAATCACCGTCAACGCTTGAACGTGAAACCTTGACTCAAGCGTGAAACAGGTTCCTACACCGTCAATCATGCTTGAGTTAATCGATTGACGGAAGCTTTTGATCAAAATGATTGACTGAATGAATGATTGAATGATTAAACGTGACAATTCAAAAGGAAGACAAATCCTCCAAAGCAATTGTGGGTGCATAGGGCATCAAATCGACGTTTTGTAAGGTTTTCTAGTATTTCGTAGGTGAATGTTGTCTGAAACCAATAGTTTGGGATGTGTAATTTGCTATTTCCGACTTTTCATAACCGGATTTCTTAGTCTTTCGTAGGTGTGTGGTGTCTGAAACCTATGATTTGGGATGTGTGGGTTGCTATTTCAGGCTTTCCTGAGTTGGATTTCTTAGTCTTTCATAGGTGTGTAGTGTCTGAAACCTATGATTTGGGGTGGATGGATTGCTACTTTTGACTTTTCTGAGCTGGATTTCTTAGCCTTTCATAGATGTTTGTTGTCTGAAACATATAGTTTGGGATGACTAGTTTGCTATTTTTGACTTTTCTGAGCTAGGTTTCTTAGCCGTTCATAGGTGAGTGTTGTCTGAAACCTATGATTTGGGATATGTAATTTGCTATTTCTGACTTTTCATAACCGGATTTCTTAGTCTTTCGTAGGTGTGTGATGTCTGAAACCTATGATTTGAGGGTGTGTGGGTTGATATTTTTTGACTTTTCTGAGCAGGATTTCATAGCCATTCGTAGGTGTGTGTTGACTGAAACCTATGATTTGGGACGGTTAATTTGCTATTTTTGACTTTTCTAAGCTAGATTTCTTAGCCTTTCATAGGTGTGTCCTTTCAGAAAATTATGATTTGGGAAGCACACAAAAACTTACACATGCACACGAAAACTTACATGCACACAAAAACTTAAATGCACACAAAAACTTACACACACACACACACACAAACAAAAGTTACACACACAAAAAAACGAAAACTAACACACACACTCCAAAACTTACACAAACAAAAAAAATTACACACACACACACACACACACACACACACAAAAAAACTTACACATGAACACAAAAAAAACACACACACTCGCAAAAAAACTTACACACACACACACTCACAAAACTTACACAAACACACACGAAAACTTACACACACACTCCAAAACTTACATACAAAAAAACTAAAACATTCACACGAAAACTAACACATACACACACACGAAAACTTACACACACACGCCAAAACTTACACACACACACACACACACACACACACAAACTAACACACACACACACAAAAACTTACACATGCACACGAAAACTTACATGCACACAAAAACTTACATGCACACAAAAACTAACACACACAAAAATTACACACACACACACCAACTAAAACTCACACACACACACTCAAACACTAACACACACACAAAAACTCACACACACAAACATACACATACAAAATATATTAAAAATGAACACAAAAAAAACTCACACACACACACGCAAAAACTTAAAAACAACAAAAAAAAAACAAACAAACAGACACACACATAAACAAAAACTTACAAAAGAACACAAAAACAAAAAAACAAACACTCACAAAAACATACAAACACACACACACACACACACACAAAACTTAAACACACACAAACGAAAAATAACACACACACGCAAAAACTTACACACACAAAAACTTACACACACACACACACACACAAAAACATACACACACAC
>NC_142800.1:13809908-13902408 GCF_049724085.1 Artemia sp. Qi Xiang Cuo
AAATATTCCAACTCTTGCATTTCACGATAGAAATTCATGTGTGTGTGTGTGTGTGTGTGTGTCTGTCTGTCTGGGTGTGTTTGTGTGTTGTGGGTTTTTGGTGTGGTGTTTTGGTATTGTGTGTGTGTGTGTGTGTGTGTGTGTGTGTGTGTGTGTGTGTGTGTGTGTGTTTGTTTGTGTGTGTGTGTGTGTGTGTGTGTGTGTGTGTGTGTGTGTGTGTGTGTGTGTGTGTGTGTGTGTGTGTATGTTTTTACGTGTGTGTGTAAGTTTTTGTGTGTGTGTGTTTGTCAGTTTTCGTGTGTGTGTGTAAGTTTTTGTGTGTGCGTGTAAGTTTTTGCGCGTGTGTGTAAGTTTTTGTGTGCATGTAAGTTTTTATGTGCTTGTAAGTTTTCGTGTGCATTTGTAGGTTTGTGTGTGTGTGTGTGTGTGTGTGTGTGTGTAAGTTTTTGTGTGTGTGTAATTTTTGGAGTGTGTTTTTTTGTTATTGTGAGTGTGTGTGCGTAAGTTTTCGTGTGTGTGTGTGTTTGTTTTTTTGTGTTTGTGTGTGTGTGTGTAAGTTTTTGTGTGTGTGTAAGATTTTGCGTGTGGGTGTTAGTTTTTTGTGTGTGTGTGTGTGTTATTTTTTGTGTGTGTGTGTGTAAGTTTTTGCGTGTGTGTGTTAGTTTTTGTGTGTGTGTGTGTGTAAGTTTTTGTGTGTCTAAGATTTTGTGTGTGTAAGTTTTGAAGTGTGTGTGTAAGTTTTCGTGTGTGTGTGTATAAGTTTTTGTGTGCATGTAGGTTTTCGTGTGCATGTGTAAGTTTTTGTGTGTGTGTGTGTGTGTGTGTGTGTGTTTTGTGTGTGTGTAAGTTTGGCGTGTGTGTGTAAGTTTTCGTGTGCATATGTGTAAGTTTTTGTGTGTGTGTGTGTGTGTGTGTGTGTGTAAGTTTTTGTGTGTGTGTTAGTTTTTGCGTGTGTGTGTGTGTTAGTTTTAGTGTGTGTGCGTAAGTTTTAGTGTGTGTGTGTGTGTGTAAGTTTTTGTGTTTGTGTGTGTGTGTGTAAGTTTTGTGTGTGTGTAAGTTTTTGCGTGTGGGTGTAAGTTTTTGTGTGTGTGTGTGTGTGTGTGAAGTTTTTGTGTGTGTAAGTTTTTTTGTGTGTGTGTATAAATTTTTGCGTGTGGGTGTAATTTTTTGTCTTTGTGTGTGTGTATGTTTTTGTTTTTATTTGCTCTTGTGTGTTTTTGTTTTGTCGTGTGTGTGTTTTTTTTCGTGTGTTTGTGTATTAGTTTGTGTGTGCTTGTCTGTTTTCGTGTGCTTGTGTAAGTTTTTGTGTGTGTGTGTGTGTGTGTGTGTGTAAGTTTTTGTGTGTGTGTGTGTAAGTTTTGGTGTGTGTGTGTAAGTTTTAATGTGTTTGTGTGTAAGATTTTGTGTGTGTGTTTAAGTTTTTGTGCGTGTGTGTAAGTTTTTGTGTGTGTGTAAGTTTTTGTGTGTCTAATCTTATGAGTGTGGATATAATTTTTGTGTGTTTTTGTGTAAGTTTTTGTGTTTTTGTTTGTATGTGTGTGTTTTTTATTTTTTTTGTGTGTAAGTTTTTTGTGTGTGTGTGTGTAAGTTTGTGTGTGTGTGTGTGTAAGTTTTTGTGTGTGTTATTTTTGGAGTGTGTGTGTGTAAGTTTTCGTGTGTGTGTGTGTTAGTTTTGTGTAGGTGTGTGTGTTAGTTTTAGTGTGTGTGTGAGTTTTTTTTTTCATGTGTTAGTTTTTGTTTTTGTGTGTGTGTGTGTTTTATTGTTTGTGTGTGTGTTAGTTTTTTAGAGAGTGTGTGTGAGTTATTTTTTGTGTTAAAGTTTAATTATTATTGTATTTGTATGTTTGTGTTTGTAAGTTTGTGTGTGTTTGTTATTGTTTGCGTGTGTTTGTGAGTTTTATAGTGTGTGTGTGTGTGTGTAAGTTTTGTGTGTGTGTGTGTGTGTAATTTTTTGTTTGCGTGTTAGTTTTTGTGTGCATGTAAGTTTTCGTGTGCTTGTGTTAGTGTTTGTGTGTGTGTGTGTTAGTTTGTGTGTGTGTGTGTGTGTGTGTGTAAGTTTTGGAGTGTGTGTGTAATTTTTAGTGTGTAAGTTTTAGTGTGCATGTGTAAGTTTTTGTGTGTGTAAGTTTTGGCGTGTTTGTGTAAGTTTTCGTGTGTGTTTGTGTAAGTTTTGTGAGTGTGTGTGTGTGTAAGTTTTTGTGCGTGTGTGTGTGAGTGTTTTTTGTTAATGTGTTAGTTTTTGTGTGTGTGTGTGTTTGTGTGTGTTTGTTATTTTTTGTGTGTGTGTAAGTTTTGGCGTGTGTGTGTGAGTTGTGGTGTGTTTGTGTGTGTAAGTTTTTTGTGTGTGTGTGTGTGTAAGTTTTTGTGTGCATTTAAGTTTTTGTGTGCATGTAAGTTTTCGTGTGCATTTGTAAGTTTTTGTGTGCTTTCCAAATCATAATTTTCTGAAAGGACACACCTATGAAAGGCTAAGAAATCTAGCTTAGAAAAGTCAAAAATAGCAAATTAACCGTCCCAAATCATAGGTTTCAGTCAACACACACCTACGAATGGCTATGAAATCCTGCTCAGAAAAGTCAAAAAATATCAACCCACACACCCTCAAATCATAGGTTTCAGACATCACACACCTACGAAAGACTAAGAAATCCGGTTATGAAAAGTCAGAAATAGCAAATTACATATCCCAAATCATAGGTTTCAGACAACACTCACCTATGAACGGCTAAGAAACCTAGCTCAGAAAAGTCAAAAATAGCAAACTAGTCATCCCAAACTATAGGTTTCAGACAACAAACACCTATGAAAGGCTAAGAAAACCAGCTCAGAAAGGTCAAAAGTAGCAATCCAACCACCCCAAATCATAGGTTTCAGACACTACACACCTATGAAAGACTAAGAAATCCCACTCAGAATAGCCTGAAATAGCATCACACACATCCCAAATCATAGTTTTCAGAAAACACACACCTACTAAATAATAAGAAATAATTTTCAGACAATAAGTAAATATAAATATAATAAACAAAATAAATATTTTTAAGACCAAATACGCATACTAAATACTATAAAACCTTAGATCAGAAAAGACTGAAATAGCAAACTACACATCCCAAATCATAATGTTCTGACAACAAATACCTATGAAAGGCTAAGAAACCTAGCTCAGAAAAGTCGAAAATAGCAAACTACACATCCCAAATCATAGGTTTCAGACACTACACACCTATGAAAGACTAAGAAATCCAACTCAGAAAAGCCCGAAATAGTAATTTACATATCCCAAATCATAAGTTTCAGACAGCATTCACCTACGAAATACTAAGAAACCTTAGCTCAGAAAAGTCTGAAATAGCCAACTACTCATCCCAAACTCGAAGTTTCAGACAACAAACACCTATGAGTGACTAAGAATCCTAGCTCTGAAAAGTCCAAAAAGCAAACTACACCTCCCAAATCATAATTTTCTGAAAGGACACACATATGATAGGCTAAGAATCCTAGCTCATAAAAGTCCAAAAAGCAAACTACACCTCCCAAATCATAATTTTCAGACAACAAACACCTACGAATGGCTAAGAAATCCAGCTCAGAAAAGTCAAAAGTATCACCCAAAACACTCCAAATAATATTTTTCAGAGAACACACACCTATGAAAGACTAAGAAATCCAGCTCAGAAAAGTCAAAAGTAGCAATCCACCCACCCCAAATCATAGGTTTCAGACACCACACACCTATGAAAGACTAAGAAATCAACCTCAGAAAAGTCAAAAATAGCAAACTACATATCACAAATCATCAATTTCACTCAACACACACCAACGAAAGGCTAAGAAACCTAGCTCATAAAAGCCTGAAATAGCAAACTACTCATCCCAAACTATTGGTTTCAGACAACATTCACCTAGGAAATACTAGGAAACCTTAGCTCAGAAAAGCCTGAAGTAGCAAACTACACATCCCAACTCATAGGTTTCAGACAACACACATCACCGAAAGACGGGTGCACGGGAAGAGCCTTTGAGGGTCTGTGGGTCCCTTGAGGGTCGGTGGTCCTTTGGGAGCTCGGGGGGCCCTTGGGGGCCGGGGGTTGGGGCTGTGGGGGGCGGGGGCTGGCATTGGGGGGGCTGGGTGGGCCTTTGGGGCGCCGGGAGGGCCTTTGGGAGCTCGGGGGGACCTTTGGGGACCGGGGGATGGGCTTTGGGGACCGGGGGATGGGCTTTGGGGGTCCGGGGATGGCATTTGGGGGTCTGGGAGGGCCTTTGGGGCGCCGGGAGGGCCTTTGGGTGCCTGGGGGACAGTTGGGGATCGGTGGAGGGCCTTTGGGACCCCGTTGGTCCTTGGGGAGCTCTATGGGCCTTTGGGGGGCCCGGGGATGGCATTTGGGGGTCTGGGTGGTCCTTTGGGGCGTCGGTGGCCCTTTGGGAGCTTGGGGGGCCTTTGAGGGTCCGGGGGGGCAGTTGGGGGCCTGGGGGACATTTGGGGACCGGTGGAGGGCCTTTGGGAGCTTGGGGGGCCTTTGAGGACCGGGGGGTTCCTTCGGGGTTGGGGTAGGAGGATTGGAACCCTTTGGGGTTGGGTTAGAGGACCTCACAACACTGTTCAAATGACACTTGTGTATTATAACGACCACACAGTTTCACCATTAAATTCTCTTCTAAAATCTCTTCAAAATCTTCTTTTAAAATGTCTCTATCTGTTTCGCCGAAATAGTTCCCTAACCTGTCTAAAACGGTTTCGCCCAAATAATCCCTAAACGCAAATTCAGCGTGTTCCTTTGTTATTGGCATCTCTGCGCTAACGCATTTCAAATTAATAGGAAACCTTTTCGCGCGCTAAAACAATTCATCGCTAAGATGTTTCTTGCCTAATTGTTTCCATGGCCTTTGGTTATTAATATCCTTTGGAGTTCGACCAAAAGAGTTGTTCCCGAGGCAAAGACATTAATGATATGGATCTATTCCTGGAGAAATGTTTCTAGGCGAAATTTTTTTAAGTCTGACAGATGATGTCATTGATTGATTGATCTGTCAAGAAAGGGGAAATTAATTTGTTGTTTCTAAGGGGAATTATTGATTCACGATAGGTGAATTGAGGTCGACAGCACAGGTGTTCCAAGGTTGATGTTGTTGTTGTTGTAAGTGCACGCTCTCAGCAAATTCTGGACACCATGACATTCACGATCGATTACGCAATCAATTTCTCGGAAATTCACTTCCCCCTCGAGTCCTAGATCAATAACATTGTTCCCGTTAGAATTCAATGTGCATGTGCAACCTTCGCCCCGGAGTTATTACACATAGAAACATCAAATAAATCGACCTTGGAAAAAAGAGGTCATTGACCCCATTACGCAATCTTTCTCCCTAGGGAGGCTATGCCCTTATTAGGAGCCCTGTCAGTATTCTATGCCCATATAAGGAGCCCTGTTTGTAGTCAATAAGGCCATTCTACTTATGTTTTAAATTTTTTCCGAGAGAAGGCCCTCTGACTCTTCTTTTTATAAGCTTTGCCCCCCCCCCCCTCCGACCTCCCCAAGGATGCCCAAGGTTAGGCCTAATTTTTACGCCCTCCTCGGGAAGCCAGAACCCCCCCCCCCCTGTGGGCTATCCTAGGCTAACGCGACAATTAGAGTAAAAAATATTTTTAACATAATTTCAAAATATAATTTTAACTTACAACCAACCGATTTTAAAATTGTCAGAGCTCTTTATTCCAAAATAACCAAGCGATTTTAAAGTTGTCAGAGCTCTTTATTTCAAAAGAACTCTTTATTCTAAAATAACCAACCGATTTTAAAGTTGTCAGAGCTCTTAATTCCAAAAGACCACTTTATTTCAAAATAATCTTAACTTACAACCAACTGATTTTAAATTTGTCAGAGTTCTGTATTCCAAAAGATCTCTTTATTCCAAAACAACCAACCGATTTTAAAGTTGTCAGAGCTCTTTATTCCTAAAGAGCTCTTTATTTCAAAATAACCTTTACTTAAAACCGGCCGATTTGAAAGTTGTCAGAGCTCTTTATTCCAAAAGAGTTTTTTATTACAAAATAACCAAACGATTTTGAAATTGTTAGAGCTCTTTATTTCTAAAGAGCTCTTTATTGCAAAATAAAATTAACTTACAACCAACCGATTTTATAGTTGTCAGAGCTCTTTATTCCGAAAGAGCTCTTTATTTCAAAATAACCATAACTTACAACCAACCGATTTTAAAGTTGTCAGAAATCTTTATTCCAAAAGATATTTTTATTCAAAAATATCCAACCGATATTAAAGTTGTCAGAGTTCTTTATTCCGAAAGAGCTCTTTATTTCAAAATAACCTTAACTTACAACCAACCGATTTTAAAGTTTTCAGAGCTCTTTATTCCGAAAGAGCTCTTTATTTCAAAATAACCTTAACTTACAACCAACCGATTTTAAAGTTGTCAGAGATCTTTATTCCGAAAGAGCTCTTTATTTCAAAATAACCTCTACTTACAACCAACCGATTACCAACCGACCAACTTAAAACCAGCCGATTTTAAAGTTGTCAGAGCTCTTTATTCCAAAAGATCTTTTTAGTCCAAAATAACCAACCGATTTTGAAATTGTCAGAGCTCTTTATTCCGAAAGAGCTCTTTATTACAAAATAAACCTTACTTACAACCAACCAATTTTAAAGTTGTCAGAGCTCTTTATTCCGAAAGAGCTCTTTATTTCAAAATAACCTTAACTTACAACCAACCGATTTTAAAGTTGTCAGAAATCTTTATTCCAAAAGAGCTGTTTATTCCAAAATAACCAACCGATTTTAAAGTTGTCAGAGTTCTTAATTCCGAAAGAGCTCTTTATTTCAAAATAACCTTAACTTACAACCAACCAATTTTAAAGTTGTCAGAGCTCTTTATTCCGTAAGAGCTCTTTATTTCAAAATAACCTTAACTTAAAACCAGCCGATTTTAAAGTTGTCAGAGCTCTTTATTCCAAAAGAGCTTTTTATTACAAAATAACCAACCGATTTTAAAGTTGTCAGAGCTCTTTATTCCGAAAGAGCTATTTATTTCAAAATAAACTTAACTTACAACCTACCTATTTTAAAGTTGTCAGAGTTCTTTATTCCGAAAGAGCTCTTTATTTCAAAATATCCTTAACTTAAAACCAACCGATTTTTAAGTTGTCAGAACTCTATATTCCAAAAGAGCTCTTTAATCCAAAATAACCAACCGATTTCGAAATTGACAGAATTATTTATTCCGAAAGAGCTCTTTATTTCAAAATAACCGTAACTTACAACCAACCGATTTTAAAGATGTCAGAGCTCTTTATTCCGAAAGAGCTCTTTATTTCAAAATAACCTTAACTTACATACATCCGATTTTGAAGTTTTCAGAGCTCTTTATTCCAACAGAGCTTTTTATTCCAAAATAACCAACCGATTTTAAAGTTTTCAGAGGTCTTTATTCCGAAAGAGCTCTTTATATCAAAATAACCTTAACTTACAACCAACCAATTTTAAAGTTGTCAGAGGTCTTTATTCCGAAAGAGCTCTTTATATCAAAATAACCTATACTTACAACCAACCGATTACCAACCGACCAACTTAAAACCATACGATTTTAAAGTTGTCAGAGCTCTTTATTCCAAAAGAGCTTTTTATTCCAAAATAACCAACCGATTTTGAAATTGTCAGAGCTCTTTATTCCGAAAGAGCTCTTTATTTCAAAATAAACCTAACTTACAACAAACCGATTTTAAAGTTGTCAGAGCTCTTTATTCCGAAAGAGCTCTTTATTTCAAAATAACCTTAACTTAAACCCAGCAGATTTTTAAGTTGTAAGAACTCTTTATTCCAAAAGATCTCTTTAATCCAAAATAACAAACCGATTTCAAAGATGACAGAGCTCTTTATTCCGAAAGAGATCTTTATTTCAAAATAACCTTAACTTACAACCAACCTATTTTAAAGTTGTCAGAGCTCTTTAGTCCGAAAGAGCTATTTATTTCATAATAACCATAAATTAAAACCAGCCGATTTTTAAGGTGTCAGAACTCTTTAGTCAAAAAGAGTTCTTTAATCCAAAATAACAAACCGATTTTGTAATTGATAGAGCTCTTTATTTCGAAAGAGCTCTTTATTTCAAAATAAACTTAACTTACAACCTACCGATTTTAAATTTGTCAGAGCTCTTTATTCCGAAAGAGCTCTTTATTTCAAAATATCCTTTACTTAAAACCAGCCGATTTTTAAGTTGTCAGAACTCTTTATTCCAATAGATCTCTTTAATAAAAAAGAACCAACCGATATCGAAATTGACAGAACTCTTTATTCCGAAAGAGCTCTTTATATAAAAATAAACGTAACTTACAACCAACCAATTTTAAAGTTTTCAGAGCTCTTTATTCCAAAAGAGCTCTTTATTTCAAAATAACCTTAACTTAAACCCAGCCTATTTTAAAGTTTTCAGAGCTCTTTATTCCAAAAGAGCTTTTTATTCCAAAATAACCAACCGATTTTGAAGTTGACAGAGCTCTTTATTCCGAAAGAGCTCTTTATATCAAAATAACCTTAACTTACAACCAACCTATTTTAAAGTTGTCAGAGCTCTTTATTCCAAAAGAGCTCTTTATTTCAAAATAACCTTAACTTGCAACCAACCGATTTTAAAGTTGTCAGAGATCTTTATTCCGAAAGAGCTCTTTATTTCAAAATAACCTTAACTGACAAACAACCAATTTGAAAGATGTCAGATCTCTTTATTCCGAAATAGATCTTTATTTCAAAATAACCTTAACTTACAACCAACCTATTTTAAAGTTGTCAAATCTCTTTATTCCGAAAGAGCTCTTTATTTCAAAATAACCTTAACTTACAACCAACCGATTTTAAAGCTGACAGAGCTCTTTATTTCGAAAGAGCTCTGTTTTTCAAAATAGACTTAACATACAACCAAGAAATTTTAAAGCTTTCAAAGCTGTTTATTCCAAAAGAGCTCTTTTTTTCAAAATAGCCTTAACTTACAACAAGCCGATGTTTAAGTTGTCAAAGCTCTTTATTCCAAATTATCTCTTGAATACAAAAGAACACACCGATTTTAAAGTTGACAGAGCTGTTTATTCCGAAAGAGCTCTTTTTTTCAAAATAGCCTTAACTTGCAACCAACCGATTTTAAAGTTGTCAAAGATCTTTATTCCAAAAGAGCTCTGTATTTCAAAATAACCTTAACTTACAACCAACAGATTTTTAAGTTGTCAGAACTCTTTATTCCAAAAGAGCTCTTTAATCCAACATAACTAACCGATTTTAAAGTTGACAGAGCTCTTTATTTCAAAAGAACTCTTTATTCCAAAATGACCAACTGATTTTAAAGTTGTCAGAGCTCTTAATTCCAAAAGAGCACTTTATTTCAAAATAATCTTAACTTACAACCAACCGATTTTAAAGTTGTCAGAGCTCTTTATTCCGAAAGAGCTCTTTATTTCAAAATAACCTTAACTTACAACCAAGCGATTTTAAAGTTGTCAGAGCTGTTTATTCCGAAAGAGCTCTTTATTTCAAAATAGCCTTAACTTACAACCAACAGATTTTAAAGTTGTCAGAGATCTTTATTCCTACAGAGATATTTATTTCAAAATAACCTTAACTTACAACCAGCCGATTGTAAAGTTGTCTGAGATCTTTATTCCAAAAGAGCTTTTTATTAAAAAATAACCAACCGATTTTAAAGTTGTTAGAGCTCTTTATTTCGAAAGAGCTCTTTATTTCAAAATAAACTTAACTTACAACCAACCGATTTTAAAGTTGTCAGAGCTCTTTATTCCGAAAGAGCTCTTTATTTCAAAATAACCTTAACTTACAACCAACCGATTTTAAAGTTGTCAGAAATCTTTATTCCAAAAGAGCTTTTTATTCCAAAATAACCAACCGATTTCAAAGTTGTCAGAATTCTTTATTCCGAAAGAGCTCTTTATTTCAAAATAACCTTAACTTACAACCAACCAATTTTAAAGTTGTCAGAGCTCTTTATTCCGAAAGAGCTCTTTATTTCAAAATAAACTTAACTTAAAACCAGCCGATTTTAAAGTTGTCAGAGCTCTTTATTCCAAAAGAGCTTTTTATTCCAAAATAACCAACCGATTTTAAAGTTGTCAGAGGTCTTTATTCCGAAAGAGCTCTGTTTTTCAAAATAGCCTTAACTTGTAAACCAGCAATTTTAAAGCTTACAAAACTGTTTAGTCCGAAAGAGATCTGTTTTTAAAAAAAGACGTAAATTTCAACAAGCAAATTTTAAAGTTGTCAAAAATCTTTATTCAAACAGAGCTTTGTTTTCCCCTATAACCTTTACTTACAACCAAACAATTTTAAAGCTGTCAGAACTCTTTATTCCTAAATAGCTCTGTTTTTCAAAATAACCTTAACTTACAACCAAGCTATTTTAAAGCTTACAAAAGTGTTTATTCCGACAGAGCTCTGTTTTTCAAAATAGCCTTAACTTACAACCAAGCAATTTTAAAGCTGTCAAAACTGTTTATTCCAACAGAACTATTTTTTGCAAAATAGCCTTTACTTACAACAAACCAATTTTAAAGTTGTCAGAGCTCTTTATTCCAAAAGAGCTTTTTATTTCAAAATAACCTTAACTTAAAACCAGCCGATTTTAAAGTTGTCAGAGCTCTTTATTCCAAAAGAGCTCTTTATTCCAAAATAACCAACCGATTTTAAAGTTGTCGGAGCTCTTAATTCCAAAAGAGCACTTTATTTCAAAATAATCTTAACTTACAACCAGCCGATTTTAAAGTTGTCAGAGCTATTTATTCCAAAAGAGCTTTTTATTCCAAATAACCAACCGATTTTAAAGTTGTCAGAACTCTTTATTCCAAAAGAGCTCTTTAATCCAAAATAACTAACCGATTTTAAAGTTGTCAGTGCTCTTTATTCCAAAGGGGCTCTTTATTCCAAAATAAACAACCGGTTTTGAAATTGTCAAAGCTCTTTGTACCAAAACAACCAACCGCTTTTAAGTTGTCACAGCTCTCTATTCCAAAAGAACCCTTTACTCCAAATTAACCAACCGATTTTAAAGTTGTCAGAGCTCTTTATTTCAAAACAATCTTAACTTACAACGAACCAATTTTAAAGTTGCCATAACTCTTTATTGCAAAAGACTTCTTTATTACAACATAACTAACGGATTTTAATGTTGTCAGAGCTCTTTATTCCAAAAGAGCTCTTTATTTCAAAAAAGTCTTAGCTTACAACCAACCGATTTTAAAGTTGTCAGAGCTCTTTATTCCAAAAGAGCTTACCGATTTTAAGTTATGAGAGTTCTTTGTTCCCAAACAGCTCTTTATTTCAAAATAATCTTAACTTACAACCAACCGATTTTAAAGTTGTCAGAGCTCTTTATTTCAAAATAAACTTAACTTGCAACCAACCGATTTTAAAGTTGTCAGAGCTCTTTATTCCAAAATAAGAAAGGAATAGTTTAGTTGAAGAAAGTTTTTCAAAATGTCATCAAGCCCTGTTTACAAAAAAGTATTGGGTATCGTCCACTAGGCGCTCATCTGAAGGTTTTCCCGTCTAAAGCACCTTTACTTTTACAGACTGTGACATAAAGACAAGCTCAATATATAGTCTTTGGTTTTTTCAATTTCTAATGGATAGCAAATCGGTCCTTCATGGGACAAAATCGTATTTTGGTGCCGTAAAATGGCAAAAATGCCACTTGCCTGCGGCGAATTCTTTATGATTACTTTAAAGAACTCTAGAACTCTTATTTATTTTTTGAACAGGCCCTCTCAAGATCATTTAGAACCATCAGTTCAATACGACCACCCTACAAAGATATAAACAAGAAACACAGAACCGTGATTTTTTTGAAAAATAATGCAAAACTTCACATTCTTGTGGATAGGGGCTAGAAACCTCCACAGTGTGGTTCTCTAATATGCTGAATATAAAGGTGTGATTTTCGTTAAGATTGTTTGCCTTTTTAGAGGTGTTTGCTCCATTTTTCACAAATCTGGCAAATTTTCTCAGGCTCGTAATTTTAGATGTGTAACAATAAGCTTAATGAACTTTATATATTTAGAATCAGTATAAAAGAAAAACAGTTCTCTAGACGCATTAAAATTATCAAAATTTCTTTTTTTAGGGCTTTGGTTACTATTGGTCGGAGACACTCCCTACTTACAGTTTCATGAACTGTTTGGTTCTACACCATATACGTGTTCTATATATTTTATGAATATAGGTAGAACATTCCAGAATATCGAATTTTTTTGATCTGTCTAAATTTCCCTTTGGCTTCTCAATTCTACATGTGGGGCTAATTTTTCAGCGAGTAATTGATAGAAGGGGATTTTTCTCGGAAAATTTTCACGGGAGGAGTATATCCTCGGTAGGAATTTTCCCGGGAGGAGGATTTTCTGGGTAGGAATCTTATGGATACACAGGCGGATAGTAGTTCGGGGGGAATTTATAGGTGAATACGCCGCACACAAGCATTAGTCGCCTGGGTAGTATTACTGTCAAAGATGGTGGATGATGTGAATATGTTAAAGGCAGAATGGTTCAGCCCCAGGGCTATTTATTCACAGTAGAAAAAAGTTTGTGAAAATAGGAAAATAAGTCAAAGAACCAGCATTAGAGATTTGGATGCTATAGTGATGACAGTTGTCAAGCATAGTTCTGATATGTAGGCACTTCGGAAGACGAAGGAGGATTTTCTAGGTCTTTCCGGAGGAATTGTGTATGGATTATTTTGAGTAACCATCTGACAGACCGTATTTCAAACAGTAAGCTGTACAAAAATGTGGTCTCATCTCGCTTTCTAGGGCTAAAATGGGAAAAAGGTCGGGATGGCTAGAATAGGTTTTGCGGCTGACAGTTATGCGGAAAAAGATTGTTATTTTCGACCATCTTTCTAAGGCCAAGCTAATAGCAGATAGTCCCTAAATGGGATAGAAGAAGGTCATACGAAATGATTTAAAGGAAATTGGAAATTCTTGGGAGGGTGTAAAGAATGAAACTCTGGATATATTGGGATGGAGGAGGAGCATACGCAGCTGTGTTGGCCCCAGGCGGCATGGTGCTGCAGTGAGTAGTCAGTACTAGTAGTAGTCACTGCAAATATTGCTAAAATACTGTTTTGATTCATAAATATCTAAAATATATGCTAAGGCAAATCTGTATTACGTACATGTTAATTTTGAAGTAGTTTAGATATTTTAAAATTACTAGAATTAAAAAATAGCAAACTGCAATTATAGAAAAGAAAGCAAGAAATGGACACCAATAAGTATAAAATGATAGAACAACTGTACATAACTAATATAAATATCCTTTAGGGGTAAATGTAAAGAAAATTTACTTTTTGGCTCTATTTCTTAGTTTATTTTGACTTTCTTTCTTTTTTTTTTCTTTTAAGGAAAAGCTAATTTTCCATCGAAGTTCTATTTAAAAATTTATGTTAAATAAAATATTTTAAAAAAATTTTGGAAGAAAATTTATATGTTAAGGAAAAAAAGACAAATCTCTCTAAACGACTCAAATTTTAAAATCTATTTCATGCCATTTACTCAGCAGGAATGAGGGACTCATCATATAGCTTCATATCTTAGACACAAAGTTGAAATTAAATGTTTGGCAGAATTTAATTAGAACACAAAGAAGCAGGCGTAAGCGGTAGGGGTACGTACCAGACTATGTTAAAAAAAATACGTCAACGTTTTTTTTAGGTAAAATAATTCATGCTACATAAAACCAACAATCTGAATCAGCTTCACTCTATAATTTTTGTTCGTACTATCAGACACTTATACGCTAGACCAAAACCCTCTAGGGGGAAAAACCTTCCATGTTACAATCGTAAAGATATAAACTTTCAGGGGGAAGGGAGAATATAATAGAAACGAAATGCAGCAAATTATATAAGAACTACAGGCAATCGTGAGTAAAATCAGAATTGTTTTGCGTGGGAGCGGTAGGATACAGTTCTGAAGGCTGTCATTTTTCATGGACGTGCCCCAAGGCCGTAGCCTTGGATTTTTTTCGGAGGGGCTTTTACCCAAAAAAAATCTTGGGGGGGGGGTTACAAAAAAAGCACAAAAAACGCATACAAAATTTGTTTATATCCATTTTTGTTATTTTTTTAAGAGTCAGAACAACATTTTTTTTGCGGGGGGGGGGGGATGGTGGTGGTGGTTCAAACCGGATACCCCCCATGGATACGGCCCTGACGTGCCCCATGTATTTTGATTTTATTATAATTTCTTGTGTGTTTCTAACATAATAGCATTTTTCTATAATTCTCTTATTTTTAGGTCTTCTTAAAAATCTAAAAAAGCTTCTCCCCTCCTGCAATTAATTTCCGCGTATGTGCCTGCATTTTATTCCGCGTATTGCAGCATTTTATTATAAGCAACGCGAATAAAAATATGAGAAGAAACCTCTTAGATTTGATTAAATAAAAAAAACAATTTTTTTCAACTGAAAGTTGAAAAAAATGAAAGGAGCAACATTAAAAGTTAAAACTAAAAGAAGTTATTACGTATATGAGGGGGGGGGGGGTTCTCCCCCTAGTCAATAACTCGCTCTTTACGCTAAAGTTCGAATTTTGTTCAAATTCTTTAAGAATGACCTCTGAATCACAAAGGCCGTTTAATTAGAATAGATTGCTTCTTTGAAAGTACTAAAAAAAACTTTAGCGTAAAGAGAGAGGTATTGACTAGGGGTAGAACCCCCTCATATGCGTAATAATATCTTTTAGTTGTAAGTTTTAATGTTGCTCCTTACTTTCAGTTGAAAAAACTTTTTTTTATTTAATTTCTGATCGTTTTTTCAATAGTGCTGGGAAATCCACCACCCCCTCATAGAAATGTCCCTTCTCCCATGAAAAATCCTTCACGGAAATATCCTCCCACGTAGCCCCCTCCTCCGACCATCCCCACCAGTAAAAATCCCTCCTGAAAACATATGTATACTTCCCAATAACCAATAGTACGTATATGTAAACAATGGGCAGAGTTCATAACTTGCAGTCCTTCCCCCAGGGACTGTGGGTGATTAAGTCATCCTCAAAGACATATTTATTAGATTTTCGACTTTACTGAATAAAATGGTTATCTCAAAATTGGTAGCCTACTCTTGCATTATATGGGCCTTTCTAAAAAGTTAAGTTTGGTTAATGCTAATGAAATAAAATAGGATGAATATATAATAGTATAGAAACAAATTTGGGCTATCTATTTGCACATTAGGGGGGGGGGGGAGTTAAAGCAAAGCATATATTAAATACGTAGCCTAACCTATGTACACCCCCCCCCCCTAAACCCCAAAAAACAGCAGTTTAAATATCGTAGGCTATACACAATAAAAACCACGCAATCATTGTATTACTCTATAGCGGTTAACCCGTCAAAAACGGTTTTTCTTGACTGGTTTTCTTTTAAAGGCCCATATAATGCGAGAGTACCTTAAAGTTTTTATCGGGTGGCTTTTGGAAAAAAATGACCATTGGAGGGGGCCTAGTTGCCCCCTAATTTTTTGGTCACTTAAAAAGGGTACTAGAACTTTTAATTTCCATTCGAATAAGCCCTCTTGCAATATTCTAGGACAAGTGGATTAATACGATCACCCCTGGGAAAAACAAACAAAGAAACAAATCAACACGCATCCGTGATCTTTCTTCTGGTACAAAATACGAAATTCCACATTTTTGCTGATAGGAGCTTGAAAGCTCTATAGTAGGGTTTTCTGATACGCTGAATATGATGGTGTGATTTTCATTAATATTATATCACTTTTAGGAGGTGTTTCCAACTTTTTTGAAAATAAGGCAAATTTTTTCAGGCTCGTAACTTTTGGTGACTAAGACTAAACTTGATGAAACTTATATATTTAAAATCAGCATAAAACTCGAACTCTTTCGATATAGCTACTGGTATCAAAATTACATTTTTTAGAGGTTTGGTTACTATTGAGCCGGGTCGCTCCTTACTTACAGTTCGTTACTACGAACTCTTTGATGAAACTCATTCCACTTTCGGATCTGTTTAAAAAAAAACTTTAATTTCAAGTTTTAGAAGAATAAAGATTGCTAATGGTGGTAAAAACCAAATTAAATATTCTAAGAGAAGCATTTTTTTTTATAATAGGTTTGAATGATGGGGAGGTTTCGGATTCATTTAATCCTAAACTTGAATTGCGGGCTACATATCTCCCCCCCCCCCCATGAGAGATGGGACGATTGTGGCTAACATTTTAAAGGACGTCCAAAGAAAGAATCTTTTTGGCGCTCATTTTAACTTATTAAATGATAAATAATTGTACATAGGTGTAGTATAACGAGCCCCCTCCTGGAAACGTAAACCAGGAGGACAAAAGAAGAACCTGTAGCAAAAATTCAAGTAGGACCTGCGACCGTAGGGAGTATTGAGGAGACGCGTTTGGAGATGGGATAAGGACTGGCTAAAGATCACCGGAGAAGCTGCAGATGACAGGTCCAAGTGGTCGTCGAAAGTCCTTCCAAGATCCTTTGGTGCCAGGCAGGACAGTTCATCGTCTGGTTCCTGCCGAAAGTAAAAAGTAAAGTAAGTGGTACCAGGAGGCCGAGCTTCGCTCAGTCCCTAGTACTCAGGACGCGGTAGGCTTGTATGTATATTATTCTCGCTGTCACTTGTCTTCTAACCACAGATTAATGCGAACTTATTGTCTAACATTTTACGCCTGTCTTCTAACCGAGCATTTCACTGTGTTTCATTTTCATTTGTGATTCATTGTTATTCTTGCTGTCACTTGTCTTCTTACCGCGAACTTCGTTTTTTATCACTAGTTTTTGTGATTTCATTTATGATTCATTGTGGTAATCGTTGTTGCATATCTTCTGGCTGCATATTTTGTTGTGATTTGTTTTTGTTCATCATTACCTCACATATGTTTTTCATGCCTTCTGTTTTAGCTGTTCGGATTCAATCGTCATTGTGGATAATTTCAAAGGAAGCCATTGATACCGAAAACCGTTAAATCATCCCTGGTGAAAACAATGAAAGTTTCTCTTTAAATGCATATGAATGTGACATCATTATTGTGAAATTTTTATTTTTCTGGAATCTATGCCCTAAATGAATTTTACCAAAGTCTTAACCTATCTAAACCGTTTTTTCAGGCCAGAAAATGTTTGTGTAACAATTTTCAGAAAAATGTTTGAGCGGTTTTATTGGCATTTCAGTGTAATAAAAACCATATAGATACGACTACGACATATAGGTTACGACTTTTTTTAAATTCGTTTAGGGCCTTCATTACCATATTTTCGTATGAATGACATCGCAAATACTTGGAAAAGTTAATTATAAAAAAACCGCTAAATATTTGCCTTATATAGCCCATGTGTGTTAAATATTTTAAAAAGCAAAATTTAACTTCATGGTCGATAGGATCAGCTTCCCAGGAAGACTAAAATTTGACTCCGTAAATTTTTTTGGCGTTTTGAATAAATATAACTCTTTTTAGGAAAAGAGGCCGTTTAGTTACTCCGTTTCAAGCTGCGTTTAGTTACTTATCATTAGCTTGGAAAATATCTAGATCAAATGAATAAAACTTCAAGGTTGGATCAAGGCCCAAATCTAGGGTCCAGGAGGGCGCAAGCTCCCACCCCCACCCCCTTCCTAGATGCAAGATTTTGAATACTTTATAAGATACACTGTATTATGTCTTAAAATCCTCTGCTTACTTTTGAGTTTAGCTTTTGGCAAGTTATGTCCCAGGATTTAACCCAAGCTCCAACCACGTTTCGATTTTGATCAAATTTAGGACTGGGTTTTTCGAAAATCTGTTATGAAATCAAAATTAGGGCATTATAAGAAGTATGAAGCTAGATGCCCGTTTCCCAACGGCTATATGGACTGTAGATTCATCCCTAACAGTTGAATAATCTTGTACACCATCTTTTCAGTTTTGTGAAAAGTTCGTGGCCTAGGAAGGGAAGCCAGAGCTGTTGAGTACTAAAGAACACCAATCAAAAATTATTCAAAAATTAAAGTCACTTAGTCCTGCTGATTTCAGAGTTAGTGAATAGCCAGGTACTTTCCCATTATGTGGACACCTCGGCTATAGCCGGTCGAATGAATGCAGTGATGCAGACTCGTAAAGCGGGTAATTATTATCTAAATTGATCGAAGAGCGCGGTTTCTCATTGAATTTACAATATTTTAACTGTTGTTTTTAGGGGTTTAGGGGGAGAAAAAGGTACCTAGGTTAGGTTAGATTATGTATTTAATATATGCAATGTTTTATCCCCCACCCCTAATATGGAAATATATAGCCCAAATTTGTTTACAAACTATTTGTTTATCATCCTATTTTGTTTTTATTTCATTAGCATTAACCAAACTTGACTTTTTATAGGTTTCCACATAATGGGAAAGTACCAAATGTAATTTACAACTCTCCTCATTAAAAAATAATTTTGAGGTTTTTTGCACATACTATTATATTACTTATATAACGTAATCATTTTCAAAGGGTATTGAAAGCAGCAACCCGATTTTACTTACTTCTGAATTTTTGTGAGCCAGAATTAGTAAGCTTCTTCCTCAAGGAATTAGTAAGCTTCTTCCTCAATTTTAATTTGAAAAATATATAAACACTCAAAAGTTATCGAGTCTTAATCCACTTCTTCGAGAACGAACTTCTAGTTAGAAACATACTCTAAGATACTTAACTCTCATTCTCTTTTCACTTGCTCAATCGAGGGAGTTTAGAAAGGCAGACCTCAAAAATCGATGAATTCTGCAAATCTGATTCAGATTACCGCTTGATTACCGCCAGATTACCGCCAGATTACCGAACCACTTGATTAATCATAGTCATCTATCTACTTATCGTGAAAATGGAACTATACTGTCAGCAATGTTGTCTAGGACATACTTAGCGAAAATTTGCATATTTAAATTTGAAACATTGTTTTAATAAGAAATTTTTAGTATAATTGGTATTATTTTATAACTGAGAATTATTTTAGTGCAACAAATCAAACATTTATTCCTATTGGCTAGTACTAAGAAGGGGGGGGGGTCAGAGCTCTGAAATCATGAATGTTTACATTTCTTACCACTATGCCTGTAATTTTAATTTTTGTTTTTTTTGAAACATTGCTCTATCCGAGGATTAGTTTCTTGAATACTCTGTTTCTTGTTTTATAAAAAACGTTACAATATTTTATGGATAGATTAATAACTTAGGATTAAGATTAATACCTCTTAATGCCGGCTCATTTGCTACTTCACTGTCAAAGCCTTGATGTGTCTTCAGAGTTTCATCAGCATCACCCTTCATGCCTAGAGAAGCTTTTGAAAGACACTAAGCTGGAAGCACCTTTCCCATTTTTATCCATGTCAAATTTAGTTTCATATTCAGACAATGCGCGCGAAAGGTCGATAGAGGCTGAGCGGAAAACATAGGGGCTGTAGAGGCATGGAATAGCAAAAACTTTTATTCTAATTCTAAAGTAAACTTTTATTCTAATTTAAAAAGAATAATTTTGAATGGTTATTGTATATCCTAAAAGCTCTTTTTGTATAGGCCTATTAAAATTAGTCTTTAAAGCGAAGTCCTCTGGTAGCACCGTGGATTGATATTGCCTGCATACATGGTGATTGGTTTGATCCCAGGACTAAGGCCGGATACAGGGACTTTTGCTGTCGATAAGAACAGTTATTCAACCAATAAGATTTATGTACGTTCTTTGACCACCTGGATACTTAAAGTATTCGGTTCAACGTCCTCTTCAAGATTCCCCAAAAGTTTTAACTCAATAATATTCTTGGCCATTCCTAATACATTGCAGATACGCCCTTTAGACAATCTTCTTCTACATGGCATGGTTTAATTTAACTTATATCCCTGTCAACGTTTCCTAAGTGTTTTACCTTTAGTTTTTTGGATCAAACCTGCCCCCCCCCCCTATCCCAATAACAGAAGTCACATGTAACAATACCAACATGCTTAACTTTCAGCTTTTGTCTGCAGGGCGGTGGGGGCTATGTCTTCCCGGGGGCACAGTTTTTAGGCTTTTCGACTATTTTTAATGAAATACCTGTCGCAAAATTTATCATATTTCTTAAGGGGAAAAGTAGCTTGAAAGGGCGTGGGAGTGGGTTTAGTTGAACTCTAATTGCTTTTAATTCTTAAAAAAGTCACTAGAGCTCTTAATTCCTAATCAAATTAGCCTCTTACGATGTTTTATTGCAACACCTTTGATAGAAAGTGACATGGTAAAACAAAACGATAATACATTGAAGTGATGTCCTATGACTAGGAGTCTGGCACGGTTTATTCCTGTGGGAACGACACATCGGGAGGGTGGATTATGATCATGGTTGGCCACCCCCTCTAAAGGGCACTCAAGTAAAGAATAGATCCTATTCCATAGCTACCGAAAAAAAACAAGATTTCAATTTAGTGTTTTCTTTTGTTTGCACTGAGATAAAGTGAGTGGGTTTCTCGACCGAAAAATCAACAAAATATCATTCGTTGTTTCGTTGGCTGTAATTATCCTCGTTCTTTCTTCTTTGCAAAGATATATTTTTCTTGTCAATTGTTATGTCTACGGTCCTTTTGTTAGCAGCGAAACAAAATATTAAAATAAAGTTTAACGTCGTTTTCGACGAAAACTTCAGTCTTCATATACAATTAAATAAAAAAAAACTATTCTTTTTTAATTGAAAGTAACGAGAAACTTTAAAAATTAAAACAAACAGAAAATATTACGTATATGAGGGGGGAGTCGCCCCCTCGCCAACACCTCGCTCTTTACTTTAAAGATCAAATATTGTTCCAATTCTTTAACAATGACTCCTGAATAACAAAGGCCGTTTAATTTTAATAAATAGCTCTTTTAGAAGTACTAAAAAAACCTTAGCATAAAGAGCGAGGTATTGCCGAGGGGGTGACCCGCCTCAGATACGTTATTATTTCTGTTCGTTTTAAGTTTTAATGTTGCTCCTTATTTTCAGGGTAAGGGGTTCCAGCTCCAAGAGTCTTGTCTCTAAATTTCCGGCATATCTTTTTGTCGATTGAAAGCCTCCCTATTACTGCCATAGTAGAAAGCTATCTTTTAGTCCCATTGCTCACCCCTGCTGCCACCTACAACTTTTTTACATAATTTTATCGATCCACGAACGGGTCAATGACCCCTTCGAGAACACGTGGTTAATTTATTGTTTCCAAGGAGAATTGTTTCCGGAAGTTTATTAATATCTTTGGAGTTCAACCAGAATTATTTCCGGGCCAAAGTTCAGATCACACGTGACAGATTATGTCATGGTTGATTGATTTGACACGAAAGGGGAATTAATTTGTTGTTTCTAAGGGGAATTATGGATTCATGAAAGGGGAATTAATTTGTTGTTTCTAAGGGGAATTATTGATTCAAGAAATGGGAATTAATTTGTTGTTTCTAAGGGGAAGGTGGGGAAGATATATATTGATTGCGTAATCGAAGGGAGAGAATTCCCGAAAAATTGATTACATAATCGGTAGAACCCTATCAGGAGCTCGTGACGGGAATCCATTTATATGCATAGAATGACGTAATCGACTAGGACAGTTGGATTTCTGAGAAATTGATTACATAATCGGTAAAACCCTATCAGAAGGTCCTGACGGGAACAAGTTCCTTTCTTAATGTCCATCCTAAACCCATTTTTCAACTTGAAGTACTTATCTTTTTCACCCACAACTCTACTTTACAGCGTGTTGGATGACACCACACCTAGACATACTTTTCAATGACCTTTTCAGAGCAATTTACTTTCTTATTTTCCCTTCTAAAACAATTTTCAAACTTGAAAGACAGTTCTTTTTCACACACAACTATACTTAACAGATTTTTATATACCTCAACACCAAGAAATACTTTTCAATGACCATTTCAGATCAAGTTACTTTCTTAATATCCCTCCAAAACCTATTTTTCAACGTTAAGTACTTATAATTTTCCCCCACAACTAAACTATCCAGCTTTTTTGATACCTCAACCCAAAGAAATACTTTTCAAAGACCATTTCAGATCCCTTTAATTTCTTATTGTCAGGACTAAACAAATTTTAAAACTTAAGGAACTTATTTTTTTAACACACAACTATACCTTATAGATTTTTGGATAACTCAATACAAAGACATAATTTTCGATGAACATTTCAGATCACTTTAGTTTCTTACTGACCCTCTTACACCAATATTAAAACTACAAGTCCTTATCTTTTTCATAAAACAATATAAATTGCAGCTTTTTTGATAAATAAAAACCAAGAAATACTATTCAAATACAATTTAAGAGCAAGTTACATTCTTAATTACCCTCCTAAATCCATTTTACAACTTGAAGTACTAATCTTTTTCAACCACATCTATACTTTATAGCTTTGTGGTCACATCAACACCAAGAAATACTTTTCAAAGACTATTTAAGATCAATTTAATTACTTATTGACCCTCCTAGACACATTTTCCAGCATGAAGTAAATATCTTTTTCAGTCACAACTATAATTTACAGCTTTTTGGATAACTCAACACCAAGAAATACTTTTAAACGACCCTTTCATATCACCTGTTTTTATTAATGTCACTACTAAGCCCATTTTCCAAGTTGAATAACTTATATTTTTCACCCACAACTATACTTTACAGCTTTTTGGATACCTCAACACCAAGAAATACTTTTCAAAGACCATTTCAGAGCAAGTTACTTTCATAATGTCCCTTCTAGACCCATTTTACAAGTTGAAGTACTTTTCTTTTTCACCCAAAACTATACTTTACATCTTTTTTGATACCTCAATACCAAGAAATATATTTCAAAGACCATTTCAGAGAAACTTTTTTTTCTTAATGTCCCTACAAAACCAATTTTCCAACTTGAATTAATTATCTTTTTAACCCAAACTATACTTTACAGCTTTTTGGATACCTCAACACCAAGAAATACTTTTCAAAGACCATTTCAGAGCAAGTTACTTTATTAATGCCCATTTAATACCATGTTATAAGTTGAATTAATTTTATGTTTAACCACAAACCATACTTTACATATTTTTTTATGCCTCAAAAACAAGAAATAAAATACAATTGACCAATCATATAATGGTACTTTTCTTATTGCCCTACAAAAGACATGTGTCAAATTTGACGTACTTATCTATTTCACCAAACCCAATACTATAATGCTTTTTTGACAACTCGACACCCAAATATACTATTCAATGACCATATTAAGAACAAGTTTCTTTCGTAGTGTCCCTCCTAAACCCATTTTCCAACTTGAAGTACTTATCTTTTTCATCCACAACTATACTTTACAGCTTTTTGGATACCTCAACACCAAGAAATACTTTTCAAAGACCATTTCAGAGCAAGTAACTTTCGTAATGTCCCTCCTAAACCCATTTTCCAGCTTGTAGTACATATCTTTTTTAACTAAAAATATACTTGACATCTTTGTTAATACCTCCACACCAAAAAATACTTTTCAAAGACCATTTAAGAGCAACTTACTTTCCTAATTTCCCTCCTAAGCCCATTTTCCAACTTAAAGGACGTATCTATTTCTAACGCCAGTTTACAATATAGCTGTTTGGATACCTAAACACCAAGAAATACTTTTCAAAGATCTTTTCAGAACAAGTTACTTTCTTAATGTCCCTTCTAAACCCATTTCCCAACTTGAAGTACTTATCTTCTTCAACCACAACTAGCCTTTACAGCTTTTTGGGTACCCAGCCCCAAGAAATACTGTTCAAAGAACATTTCTGAGCAAGTTCCTTTCTTAATGTCCCTACTACACCTTTTTTCCAATTTTAAGTTCTCATCTGTTTCACCCACAACTATACTTTACAGCTTTTTGGATACCTCAACACCAAGAAATACTTTTCAAAGACCATTTCAAAGCCAGTTACTCTCTTTAATGTCCCTCCTAAACCCATTTTCCAACTTGAAGTACTTATCTTTTTCACCCACAACTATACTTTACAGCTTTTTGGATACCTCAACACCAACAAACTATTCAAACACCATATCAGAGCAAGTAAAATTCTAAAAGTCCTATGAAAAAAAATTTCAAAAATTATTTATATAACTTTTAAACCCACACCTAAACATTAAATCTTTTTCGATAGCTCAATACCAATAAATTCCTTCCAAAGACTAATTCAGATCAGGTTCCATTCTTTACGTACCTACCAAACCCATTATAAAACTTGGATTAAGTATCTTTTTCGGACACAACTATAATATACAGCTTTTTGGATCCTTAACCAACAAGACATACTTTTCAAAGAACCTTTCGGAGCAAGTTAATTTCTTAATGTCCCTCCGAACGCCATGTTCCAACTTGAATTACTTATGTTATTCACCATTTTCTAGTCTTGACAGATTTTTTTATACCTCCTCACATAGTATGTCTTTTCATAAACCATTTCAGATCTTTTTTCTTTCTTAATGTACCTCCTAAACCCTATGTCCAAGTTGAAGTACTTAACTTTTTTACCCCCATCTATACTTTAAAGCGTTTTAGATACCTCAACACCAAAAAATACTTTTCAAAGACCATTTCAGAGCAAGTTCCTTTCTTAATGTCCCTCCTAAACCCATTTTCCAACTTGAAGTACTTATCTTTTTCACCGACAACTATACTTTACAGCTTTTTGGATACCTCAACACCAAGAATTCTTAATGTCCCTCCTAAACCCATTTTCCAACTTGAAGTACTTATCTTTTTCACCCACAACTAGACTTTACAGCTTTTTGGATACCTCAACACCAAGAAATACTTTTCAAAGACCATTTCAGAGCAAGTTACATTCTTAATGTCCCTCCTAAACCCATTTTCCACATTGAAGTACTTATCTCTTTCCTCCACACCTATACTTTACAGCTTTTTGGATACCTCAACACCAAGAAATACTTTTCAAAGACCGTTTCAGAGCAAGTTACTTTGTTAATTTCCCTCATATACCCATTTTCCAGCTTGAAGTACTTATCTTTTTCATCCACAACTATACTTTACAGCTTTTTGGATACCTCAACACCAAGAAATATTTTTCAATGACCAGTTGAGAGCAAGTTGTTGTCTTAATGTCCCTAATACAAACATTTTCTTACTGGCAGTAAAAATCTTCTTCGCAAACAACAGATAAATAGAGATAATTTTATTAATAAAACTATAGAAAAAAAATAAATTGAACCATAAATTGAAAGATAAATTATAAAAATCAATCATCCACTAATTTTACAACAGGAAATAGTTATGATTTTCAAACACAACTATACTTAACAGGTTTTTGGTTACATCAAAAAAAAAAAATACATTTCAAAGAACTGTTAACAGAAATTAAATATATTACTGTCCATACTACACTCAATTTCCAACTTGGATTAATTTTATTTTTCAACCTCGACAGTACATTATACTTTTTTATAAATATACAAACACATAAATACTCTTCGATGGAGATTAAAGAACAAGTTACTTTTTTAGTGAACATACTCAACAAATTTTCCAACTTGAACTACTTATCTTTTTCACCCACAACTATACTTTACAGCTTTTTGGATACCTCAACACCAAGAAATACTTTTCAAGGACCACTTCAGAGCAACTTTATTTCTTAAGATACCACCTACCCCGACTTTCCATATTGATTTACTTATCATTTTATCACACTAGTATACTTTACAGCTTTTGTTAACCTCTACACCAAGAAATTCATATCAAATACTATTTCAGAGCAAGTCACTTTCTTAGTTTCCATTATAAACCTATTTTACAAGTTGAAGTACTTATCTTTTTCACCCACAACTATACTTTACAGCTTCTTGGGTGAGGTAACCAAAAAGCTGTAAAGTATAGTTGTGGGTGAAAAAGATAAGTACTTCAAGTTGAAAAATGGGTTCAGGAGGGACATTAAGAAAGAAACTTGCTCTGACATGGTCTATGAAAAGTATTTATTGGTTATAATTTAAACTGAAAGAGGTAAATAATACTTTTGGGTGAAAAAGATAAGTACTTCAAGTTGGAAAATTGGTTTAGGAGGGACATTAAGAATGTAACTTCCTCTGTAATGGTATTTGAATAGTTTTTTGGTGTTGTGTTATCCAAACAGCTTTAAAGTATAATTGTGGGTTAAAAAGTTAATTACTTCAAGTTGGTAAATTTGTGTAGGAGTTAAATTAAGACAGTATCTGGCTCTGAAATGGTCATTTCAAAGTATTTATTGGTGTTGATTTATCCAAAAAGATGTTTATTATATGTTTGTTTTAAAATGATACTACACAATAGGTGGAACCTTTGGGTAGTTGTTAAAGTTTGTATGTAACTGTATCTCTTATGGTCTTTGAATAGTATTTCTTGGTATTGCGGGATCGAAGACGATTTCAACTATAGTTGTGTGTGAAGAAGAATAGTACGCCAAAAAGAACAAAGTGTTGTAAGTAACTGTCTATGACCTAGACTTTGAAATGTCTTTCTTGGTGTTGTATTATCAAAGAAACTGTGTTGTATAGTTGCGTGTAAAACATATACGTCCTTTAAGTTGGAAAACGGTTTTAGGAGGGACAGTAAGAAAGTAACTTGCTCTTACATGGCCTTTGAATAGTATTTTTTGGTGGTGAGGTATTCAAAAAGCTTCAAAGTCTAGTTGTAGGTGAAAAAGATATGTACTTCAAGCTGTAAAATCGGTGTAGGAGGGATATTAAGACATCAAGTTGCTCTTAAATGGTCCTTAAAAAGTATTTCTTGATGCTGAGGTATCCAAAAAGCTGTAAAGTATAGTTGTGGATGAAAAAGATAATTACCTCATGTTGGAATATGGGTTTATTACGGTAAATAAGTAAAGTAACTTGCTCTGAAATGGTCTTTGAAAAGTATTTCTTGGTGTTGAGGTATCCAAAAAGCTGTAAAGTATAGTTGTGGGTGAAAAAGATAAGTACTTCAACTTGTAAAATAGGTTTAGAAGGGACATTAATAAATTAACTTGCTCTGAAATGGTCTTTGAAAAGTATATATTGGTGTTGAGGTATCCAAAAGCGGTAAAGTACAGTTGTGGTTTAAAAAGAAAATTAAGTAATTTTTTAAAATTGGTTGTTGAGTGTCAGTAAGAAAAAAAAGGTTATCTGAAAGGGTATTTGTAAGATATTTATTTTAATAGAGGTATCCAAAAAAGATTTAAAGTAAATTTTGGTGTGAAAAAGATAAGTAATACAAGTTGGAAAAAGGGTTTAGAAGTGACAGTAAGAAAGTAACTTGCTCTGAAATGGTCTTTGAAAAGTATTTCTTGGTGTTGAGGTATCCACAAAGCTGTAAAGTATAGTTGTGGGTGAAAAAGATAAGTACTTCAAGTTGGAAAATGGGTTTAGGAGGGACATTAAGAAAGTAACTTGCTCTGAAATGGTCTTTGAAAAGTATTTTTTGGTGTCGAGGTATCCAAAAAGCTGTAAAGTATAGTTGTGAATGAAAAAGATAAGTACTTCAAGTTGGAAAATGGATTTAGGAGGGTCATTAAGAAAGTAACTTGCTCTGAAATGGTCTTTGAAAAGTATTTCTTGGTGTTGAGGTAACCAAAAAGCTGTAAAGTATAGTTGTGTGTGAAAAAGATAATTTCTTCAAGATGGAAAATGGGTTTAGGAGGGTCACTAAGAAAAGTAACTTGCTCTGAAATGGTCTTTGAAAAGTATTTCTTGGGGTTGAGGTAACCAAAAAGCTGTAAAGTATAGTTGTGGGTGAAAAAGATAAGTACTTCAAGTTGAAAAATGGGTTTAGGAGGGACATTAAGAAAGTGCCTTGCTCTGAAATGGTCATTGAAAAGTATTTCTTGGTGTTGAGGTATCCAAAAAGCTGTAAAGTTTAGTTGTGGGTGAAAAAGATAAGTACTTAAATTTTAACAAACGGATTATAAGGGACATTAAGAAATTAACTTGCTCTGAAAAGGTCTTTCAAAAGTATTTCTTGGTGTTGAGGTAACCAAAAAGCTGTAAAGTATAGTTGTGGGTGAAAAAGATAAGTACTTCATGTTGGAAAATGGGTTTAGGAGGGACATTAAGAAAAGAAACTTGCTCTGAAATGGTCTTTGAAAAGTATTTCTTGGTGTTTAAGTATCCAAAAAGCTGTAAAGTATAGTTTTGGGTGAAAAAGATAAGTACTTCAAGTTGAAAAATGGGTTTAGGAGGGACATTAAGAAAGGAACTTGTTCCCGTCAGGACCTTCTGATAGGGTTTTACCGATTATGTCATCAATTTCTCAGAAATCCAACTGTCCTAGTCGATTACGGTATTCTATGCACATAAATGGATTCCCGTCACGAGCTCCTGATAGGGTTCTACCGATTATGTAATCAATTTCTCGGGAATTCTCTCCCTTCGATTACGCAATCAATATATCTCTTCCCCACCTTCCCCTTAGAAACAACAAATTCTTCAAGTTGGAAAATGGGTTTAGGAGGGACATTAAGAAAGTAACTTGCTCTGAAATGGTCTTTGAAAAGTATTTCTTGGTGTTGAAGTATCCAAAAAGCTGTAAAGTATAGTTGTGGGTGAAAAAGATAAGTACTTCAAGTTGGAAAATGGGTTTAGGATAGACATTAAGAAAGGAACTTGTTCCCGTCAGGACCTTCTGATAGGGTTCTACCGATTATGTAATCAATTTCTCAGAAATCCAACTGTCCTAGTCGATTTGTCATTCTATGCACATAAATGGATTCCCGTCACGAGCTCCTGATAGGGCTCTACCGATTATGTAATCAATTTTTTGGGAATTCTCTCCCTTCGATTACGCAATCAATATATCTGTTCCCCACCTTCCCCTTAGAAACAACAAATTAATTCCCATTTCTTGAATCAATAATTCCCCTTAGAAACAACAAATTAATTCCCCTTTCGTGAATCAATAATTCCCTTTAGAAACAACAAATTAATTCCACTTTCATGTCATATCAATCAACCATGACATCATCTGTCATGTGTGATCTAAACTTTGCCCCGGAAACAATTCTGGTCGAACTCCAAAGATATTAATAAACTTCCGGAAACAATTCTCCTTGGAAACAATAAATTAACCACGTGTTCTCGAAGGGGTCATTGACCCGTTCGTGGATCGATAAAATTATGTAAAAAAGTTGTAGGTGGCAGCAGGGGTGAGCCATGGGAGTATAAGATAGCTTTCTACTTGCCATAGATGCTTGAATTCATCTACGGTAACCCCCTTATTGCTGGCATCTGTTCGACTATAGCCATAACGTTTCATAAGGTCCCCCCATGCCTCTATTGGTCTGATCAGACCCATAGGGGTTGTACTTTTAATCGAAATTGGTCTTAGTAGTTTCTCAAAGTCTCTATAAATACAAGCATACCCCATAGGGGTTGTACTTTTTGGTACTGGTGCATTAAATGGTCACTTCTAAAAAGTCAAGTTTGGTTAATGCTAATGAAATAAAATAAAACAGGATGAATATATAATAGTTTATAAACAAATTTCTGCTATGTATTTGCACATTAGGGATGGGGGGTAAAGCAAAGCATTTATTAAATAAGTAACCTAACCTCACCTAGGTACCCTCCCCCCCTAAACCCCAAAAAACAACAGTTTAAATATCGTAAACGCAATGAAAACTATTCTGCATTCCATTTAATAACAGCGGTCTCTTTGAAAATAACCGGTCTCTGGCAGGTTTCGTCTGTCCTTGCATGACTGGTTTCCTTGCATAGTATATAAAAGTGACCATCTAATGCACTAGTACCTACTTTTCACCAAAATGACTCGGTTGCTATGGAAATATTTCATTTTTGAAATTTTTTCAACCTTTTTTATCACATCTTTTAAAGACACAGGGTATACTTGTGATAAAAAATTTTATTATGAATTTTGTTGGAATTTATTATGAAAATGAAAATGGTATAACTATGTTAGTCGTGATATTTTCTTTATAATTAATTAAAAAAAACTTTTTCCATAAAATAAGTTTTTCAAAGAAAAGTAAATTACTCCATTATAGTTGTGGGTGAAAAAGATAAGTACTTCAAGTTGGAAAATGGGTTTAGGACGGTCACTAAGAAAAGAACTTGTTCTGCAATGGTCTTTGAAAAGTATTTCTTGGTGTTGAGGTAACCAAAAAGCTGTAAAGTATAGTTGTGGGTGAAAAAGATAAGTACTTCAAGTTGAAAAATGGGTTTAGGGGGTACATTAAGAAAGTAACTGGCTCAGAAATTTTATTTTAAAATTTTTTCTTGGTGATGAGGTACCCTAAAATCTGTCCAGGTTAGTTTTTGGTGACAAATATCTGGCATTAAAGTTGGAGACTTGTCTTAGGATGCACAATAAGAAAATAAATGGCTCTGAAATGGTATTTCAAAATTATTTATAGGTGTTGATGTATCAAACATGCTGTAAAGTATAGTTGTGGGTGAAAAAGATAAGTACTTCAAGTTGGAAAATGGGTTTAGGAGGGACAATATAGCCTAGCCTAAGTATTTCTTGGTGTTGAGGTATCCAAAAAGCTGTAAAGTATAGTTGTGGGTGAAAAAGATAAGTACTTCAAGTTGGAAAAAAGGTTTAGGAGGGACATTAAGAAAGTAGCTTGCTCTGAAATGGTCTTTGAAAATTATTTCTTGGTGTTGAGGTAACCAAAAAGCTGTAAAGTATAGTTGTGTTTGAAAAAGATAATTACTTCAAGTTGGAAAAAGGGTTTATGACGGTCAATAAGAAATGAATTTATTCTTAAATTGTGTTTGAAAAGTATTTAATCGTGTTGAGGTATCCAAGAAACTGTAATGTGTAGCCGGGGATGAAACTGATAAGTGGTGCGATTTGAAAAAAAGGTGTAAGATAGATATTAAGATAGTAACTTGCTCTGAAATGGTCTTTGAAAAGTATTTCTTGGTGTTGATGTATCCAAAAAGCTGTAAAGTATAGTTGTGGGTGAAAAGGATAAGTACTTCAAGTTGAAAAATGGGTTTAGGATGGACATTAAGAAAGGAACTTGTTCCCGTCAGGACCTTCTGATAGGGTTCTACCGATTATGTAATCAATTTCTCAGAAATCCAACTGTCCTAGTCGATTACGGTATTCTATGCACATAAATGGATTACCTTCACGAGCTCCTGATAGGGTTCTACCGATTATGTAATCAATTTCTCGGGAATTCTCTCCCTTCGATTACGCAATCAATATATCTCTTCCCCACCTTATCCTTAGAAACAACAAATTCTGCAAGTTGGAAAATGGGTCTAGAAGGGACATTAGAAAAGCAAGTGGCTCTGAAATGGTCATTGAAAAGTATTTCTTGGTTTTGAGGTATCCAAAAAGCTGTAAAGTATAGTTTTGGTTGAAAAACATAAGTATTTCAAGTTGAAAAATGGGTTTAGGAGGGACATTAAGAAAGGAACTTGTTCCCGTCAGGACCTTCTGATCGGGTTCTCCCGATTATGTAATCAATTTCTCAGAAATCCAACTGTCCTAGTCGATTACGTCATTCTATGCACATAAATGGATTCCCGTCACGAGCTCCTGATAGGGCTCAACCGATTATGTAATCAATTTTTCGGGAATTCTCTCCCTTCGATTACGCAATCAATATATCTCTTCCCCACCTTCCCCTTAGAAACAACAAATTAATTCCCATTTCTTGAATCAATAATTCCCCTTAGAAACAACAAATTAATTCCCCTTTCGTGAATCAATAATTCCCTTTAGAAACAACAAATTAATTCCACTTTCGTGTCATATCAATCAACCATGACATCATCTGTCATCTGTGATCTAAACTTTGCCCCGGAAACAATTCTGGTCGAACTCCAAAGATATTAATAAACTTCCGGAAACAATTCTCCTTGGAAACAATAAATTAACCACGTGTTCTCGAAGGGGTCATTGACCCGTTCGTGGATCGATAAAATTATGTAAAAAAGTTGTAGGTGGCAGCAGGGGTGAGCCATGGGAGTATAAGATAGCTTTCTACTTGCCATAGATGCTTGAATTCATCTACGGTAACCCCCTTATTGCTGGCATCTGTTCGACTATAGCCATAACGTTTCATAAGGTCCCCCCATGCCTCTATTGGTCTGATCAGACCCATAGGGGTTGTACTTTTAATCGAAATTGGTCTTAGTAGTTTCTCAAAGTCTCTATAAATACAAGCATACCCCATAGGGGTTGTACTTTTCGGTACTGGTGCATTAGATGGTCACTTCTAAAAAATCAAGTTTGGTTAATGCTAATGAAATAAAATAAAATAAGATGAATATAGAATAGTTTAGAAAAACATTTGGGCTATATATTTGTACATTAGGGGGGGGGTAAAGCATAGCGTATATTAAATACGTAACCTAACCTAACCTAGGTACCTCCCCCCCTAAATCCCAAAAAACAACAGTTTAATTATCGTAAACGCAATGAAAACTATTCTGCATTCCATTTCATAACAGCGGTCTCTTTGAAAATAACCGGTCTCTGGCAGGTTTCGTCTGTCCTTGCATGACTGGTTTCCTTGCATAGTATATAAAAGTGACCATCTAATGCACTAGTACCTACTTTTCACCAAAATGACTCGGTTGCTATGGAAATATTTCATTTTTGAAATTTTTTCAACCTTTTTTATCACATCTTTTAAAGACACATAAAAATTTTATTATGAATTTTGTTGGAATTTATTATGAAAATGAAAATGGTATAACTATGTTAGTCGTGATATTTTCTTTATAATTAATTAAAAAAAACTTTTTCCATAAAATAAGTTTTTCAAAGAAATGTAAATTACTCCATTAAACCGGAAATGAGCAAAAATAAAATCAAATAATCTACCAAGCGTGAAACTACCACAAATTAGCATCGATGAATAAATGAAACCCAAAACGAATACAAATTACAATAAATAACTGAGTCAAACTCAAAACAAGCCGAATTTAACATGAGTAGGGCTTAAAACCCCTAAGCCTTACCAAGGCCAGAACATAATTTGCACTGTACTGAAAAAATATAAATGCTTTTATTTTTATAACTTTAATAAATCAAATAATATTAACATTTTGATTTCTAAATATCAGTATATGTATATTAAACTGACAATACACATTCATTTGTGGGAGCTCAAAATGTAATTTATCGGTATTTTGTTTTTAACTGCTTGGCTTCCTCAGATTTTTCAATTGATAGCAATTTGGTCGTTTTGGGGGCAAAGTTTTAAATTTTTCTCACAAAATAGCAGAAAACACCAATTTACCATGGCACAAAATTTTGTGTTATTTTAAAAGGGCATCAGAACTTTTTGTTTTTTCACAGAACAATTCTTATCCTTATTTTCTGGAACTATTGGACCCCTGGAAAAAATCAACCCAAAAAAAAAAACGAAAAAAACAATAACAAACAAACAAATAAACACCTATCCGTGACCTGGCTTCTCCAAAAAAATATAAATTCCACATTATTGTATATTAGAGGTTGAAAACCCTTCAATAGGCCTCTCTATATGCTGGGATTTTGTTGAGATCATTTGTCCTTTTGGGGTGTTTTTTTTCTTTTTCGGAAATTAATTAAAAGAAACTTTCCGAAAAATAAGTTTTTCTAAGAAAAGTAAAGGCCATTTTAAACCTAAGCTCAGCAGATACAAATACCTTTTTAAATTAGAACCCAAAACGACCAGAAATTATTATTAAAGAATAAATGAAGCCCAAAACGAAGAGACATTAAGTAAAAAATCATAGCGAAAAGATACGACAAGTAACAATGTAAATGAATAAATATATCTTAAAGCGAGTAATAATTAGATTGAATATAAAAATCGAGCTTAAAACGAAAAAAATATTTTCCTATTGAAGTAGAAATGAAACTTGAAACGAACAAAAATTAAAAAAACAGTCAATGCAAACAAATATATAGTAGATATCAAGGTAAATTAATAAATGAATATTGTAACGAGTAAAACTGATATTGAATATGCAAATCAAGCTTGAAGAACAAAAATAACTATAAACAAGAGTTTGGGTATGACTTCCTTCTCTCACTGTAAAAGTCTAAAACCTACTGCGTCATTGGCGCTTTACTGAAAACCAATTTTTTGACAAATTTTTGTTTTGTACTTAATATTGAAAATAAACATTAAAATTATAGTAACATTTTGAACTGATGAGCTTTCAGCAATTAATGTCATTGACTTACTTGACTCATGTCCCATCCGTCCTTGAAGGTCATTTTGAGGCCTCTTCTTCAACCAGTTCATTGATGTGGCTCCTGTATGTGCTTCTGTTGTCGGCCAGGCGGCAGAGTTGTGGCAGGTTTCACGGTGAGAAGTTTTCTTTCCATCTCTTCGGAGGGCGACCTCTGGGGCGAGAACCGTGTACTCGTCCATTGAAGGTTATCTTCGGGGGACGAGTGCTAGCCATGCTTTGGGTATGTCCAAGCCATTTGAGTTGTTGTAGTTTTATTTTGTCCAGTATTGTAAATTTGACTTTCAGATTATGGAGAAGCTTGGAGTTGGAGATTCTGTCGTGGTAGGTGATACCAGTGATGTATCGTAGTGATTTGGTTTCAAACGCAGCTAGGCGGCATTTATTGTCTGTTTTAAGCGTCCAAGATTCACAGGCATAGATGGCGATCGGAATAATGAGGGAGTAGAAGAGTCTCATTTTGAGAGTTGTTGTTAAGTTCTTATTCCTCCAGGTGGGCATCAGAGCTTTAAAACTGGAGTTCGCAAGTGTCAGGTGTCTCCTGATGTCTTTGAGTTGGTTGTTATCAGAAGTAAGTAAGCTCCCAAGGTAGGTGAAGCCTTCCACCCACTCAATGATATCTCCACCAAGCTGAAGGCTGAGATTTACCTTTGAATCGAGTTTGCGTTAGCAGCGCATGGCTTTCGTTTTTGAGGTGTTGATGGCCATCCCGAAGAGATTGATGGACGAGTGAACGCTGTTAGCCTGAGATTGTAGATCTTGAAGGGACTCGGCTATTAGGTCTATGTCATCAGCATATTCTAGTTTGTCTATCACCGCTCCTCCGACATGGGCGCCGGGTGGGTTGTCTGTGAGTGAAAGGGCTGCAGTTAGGAACAGATTGAACAGCTAAGATGATATTAGGCAACCTTGAAGCACTCCGGTAGAGGTTTTGAAGCTCTCGGTAAGTCTTTCTCCAGTCATGACGCGGCTTCTGAACTTCTTATACATGTCTTTGATCAGCGAGATCAGGTTGGATGGGATGCCAAAGTGAAGAAGGATGTGCCATAGACCTTCTCTCCATATGTTATCGAAAGCTTGTTTAAAGTCTATGAAAAGGTGGTAGATGCTGCGGCCATGTTCGCTATACTTTTCCATGATCGGCTAAACAGTGAATATCTGATAAATTGTTGATCTATTAGGTCAGAATCCGGCTTGGTATTCCGAAATGGCCATTGAGGAAATGGCTCGTATACGCCCGAGCATGACTCTTGTGAGGATTTTTGATGCGTGGCTGCTAAGACTTATTGGGCGGTAGTTCTCGCAGACAGCTTTAGAGCCTTTCTTATGCCGGGGGATTATCATGGCTTCGCACCAGGGTGAGGGGAAGTGACATTTTTTCCAAGCAGGTGTGGCAATTTTGTGGTAAAGGTCAAAAAGTGGTTTGCTGTTTACTTTCAGTACTTCGGGCTGGATTCCATCGGGACCGGCAGCTTTGTTTGTTCTCAAGTCTCTGATAGCTGCTTCTATTTCAGAGTGAAGAGGGGGAGGACTTGGATCTGTAGAGGTTATTGAGAAAGTGTCTAGAATTGTTGGGTCTGGGTGGATGTCCAGATTCAGTTTATTTTTAAAATGGTTTTTCCATCGAGAGCGGATTCCTTCTGTGGATTGTATTTGGTTTCCATGTTCGTCGAGAAGGGAACAAGCTTTGATGTCCTTCTTTTTGGCCAAATCCCGCACTCTTCTATGCATGTAGGGGGGGTCTCCTTTCCTGAAGGCCGATTCACATTGATCACACGTTTCTTTAATAAAAGCACGATGAGCATGTCTGATGGTTTTCTCTACAGCTCGTTTGAGTTGCTTGTATCGGTCCCTACTTTCTTTATCTTGCTTGTTTGTGAGTTGGCGCTTTTCGTCGCAGAGGGAGATGTTCTTGTCTGTTATCCAAGGTTTCTGATTGGTTTTTTGGGTTACCAGTGTGGAATGAGCGACGTCACATATGATATTTGTGCTGCTAGTCACCAGGTTGTCAATATCTTCCTTAGACAGGATAGATGGAGAGCTCGACGTGAGCTCCGAAATTTTTTCGGATAGAATGGTGATATAGGTCATACGTGTGTTCTCGTCTTTCAGTAGATCTACCCAAAATTTGGGGGTTTTCTTAGACAACTTTGATGCTGTTTTAAGTCTTGTTTTGAACCTAGACATGACAAGCAAGTGGTCGCTGTCAAAGTCAACACCAGCTAGCGTGACCGTGTTTAGGACGGACGTTTTCCAACGTCTAGACACGAGGATATAGCCTATTAAGTTTTTAGCTTTTCCATCCGGTGCGGTCCAGGATGTCTTACGGTGAGGTCTGTGCTTGAACAGTGTGTTTGTAATGACTAAATCGCTGTCTCTGCAGAATTCGATAAGGCGTTCTCCTCGTCTGTTCATTTTTCCATGTCCAAATTAGCCCATTACAGCTTCGTGTCCTTTGTGGTTGTTTCCAACGATGGCGTTGAAGTCAACAATGACAAAGATGATGTCATTTTTAGGGACATAATCAACTAGACTTTGAAGCTTAAGATAGGAGTTTTCAGCCTCTTCGTCGTCTCTGTTGGAATCCAGAGCATATACTGGGATGATTGTGAGGTTGGTGGGTGAACCTATCAGGCGAATCATGATGATCCGTTCCGTGAGGGGGGTTACGAAGATTAAGGATTTTCTGGCTTTATTAGACAGTAGGAAACTTACACCTTGTCGATGTTTCCCATCATTACGTCCCGAAAGTAGAAGGGTAAATTCTCCATGTTTCTCTTCACCAGTGACTGGAAGATGGGTTTCGGCGAGATTAATAACGTCCCAGCTGTACCGTTTTATCTCTCTTAGGAGTAGGTCTATTTTTCCTTGTTTAGCGAGGGTTCTAGTGTTGAGGGGACCTATTGACATAGTTATTTTTGGAGAAACAATAGCCTCCAGGCTTGGAGTTGTCAACGTAGATATATTCGCGCGATTCATGATCGTCGAGTCGTCGGCTGCCCCGGAAGCGGTAGCTCTTAACGCATTATCGTCGGTTACCCCGGACGCGGTAGCACTGGTTCTCACATTTAATCTCTTATTCATCTTCATCATTAAAATTAAAGAAGGGGTTTCTTGGCTGGCTTCGGGACAGCGGTAAGCCACTCCTCTCTGTCCCTATCAGGGGCCGACTGTATCTATTACCGATAGTGCGCCCTTTTGGTGTCCTGCAACACCAGCAATTTAACCCACTGCTGGGGGAAGATTTATGACTGACGGGACGTATCCATACATCGATGGGCCCTGCCCAGTGCACATCAAAGGAGCCATCCTCATCCTCCATCTTAATTTATGGCCCCCAGACAAGGTTGCGCCAGCTATGTTTCAAGACCCCCAGAGACTGGGTCCCCCCTTGGTCCACGCCTCACTACCCATGAGGTACCCTACACATCTGTAGGAAGTTCCCCTATCCGCCACCTGGGGACAAGCTGAGTGGCCTGGGGGGGGCCTTGCTGAGAACTCAGAAGCTCTCAGTAGTTCTCAGCTAATTAATATCATTATACATCAAATATTCTGTTTAATTTATTAGCTCTTTTAAAGTTGTTAAAGACGAATATAGTTTTCCTACAAACAAGTGTTTGGACTGCCTCCTTTCCTAACTGTAAGTAAAAACCAAAAGCTTACTGCGTCATTGGCGCTTAATTGAAAACCGATTATGTTACAAATATTTTCTTTTCCAGTTCTTACGGTATTGAAAATAAAAATACAATTACTGTGAAACAAATTCTTGAACTGATGGATCTTTCAACAATTAATATCATTATACATCAAATATTCAATTTGATGTTGTTTATACTTTCCAAGACTGTTCAAGACGCATATAGTTTACAGTAAAGTACCAATGACGCAGTAGGTTTTAGACCAATTTATGAAGTTGAATATGAAGTTTATACGAGCATCCCTTTAATGAGAACCATACATGCCCTTACGGCATAACTTAGAACGCCTTCCCCTCTGCCCTGGGGGGCTTTATTGACACCGTAGTTTTTCTTATCCGACCTTTGAACTATTTTTTTTAATAAGATGTGTGTCTAAAAATTTTCAACTGATGGGTTTTGAAAAAGAAGGCGTGGGGGGGGGGGGGCTAGCTTCCCTCGGATCTCTTTCGACTATTAAAAAGTGAGCTCGGACTTTCAATATCCAATCAAATGAGGCCTCTCTGAAGTTTATACGAGAATCCCTTTCATACGAACAGCATATGTCCCAGGGCATAACTTACAATGCCTGCCCCGGTCCCTGGGGGGTTGTGACGACACCTGAGTTTTTTTTATCTGACTTTTGGGAAAACTTTTAACTTAATGGCTATCTCAAAATTTTTATTGGATGCATTTTGGGAAAAGGGGGCGGGGGGACGGGGGGGGGGCTAGTTGCCCTCCTATCCCTTTTGACTCTAAAAAACTTAACTTTGAAATTTTAATTTCCAATCAAATGAGCCAACTCTAAAGTTTTTACGAGCATCCCTTCAATAAGAACCATATATTCCCCCAGGGCATAAATTACAACACCTGCCCTCGGGCCCTGGGGGGCTGTGTTGACCCCTAAGTTTTCGTTGTATGGTTTTTGAACTATTGAAAAAAAACTATCTCAAAGTTCTTATCGGATGGGTTTGAGGAAAAAAGGCGTGGAGGAGGGGGGTAGGTGCCCTCCAATCTCTTTTGACTCTTAAAAAATGAAGTAGAACTTTCAATTTACAATCAAATGATCCCTCTTTGAAGTTAATACGAGCATCCCTTCCATAAGACCCATATATGCCCCCAGGGCATAACTTACAACCCCTGCCCCCCGGGCTCTGGTGGGTTGTGTCGGCAACGGAATTTTTGTTATATGATCTTTGAACTATTTTTAACAAAATAGCCATTTCAAAACTTTTATTGGATGCACTTGGGGGGAGGGGGGGTTGGGGGGAAGCTGGTTACCCTCCAATATCTTTTGACACTTAACAGTGAACTAGAACTTTCAATTTCCAATCAAATGAGCCCTCTCTGAAGTTTATACGAGCATGTCTTCCATAAGAACCATATATGCCCCCAGGGCATAACTTATAACCCTTGCCCCTGAAGACTGTGGGGGGAATGTCCTGCTCAAACATATGATTTTCAGAAATTTCAACTACGTTGAACAAAATGGCTAAATCAAAATTTGATCGGATGTGTCTGAGGAAATGATGGGCGTGGAAGGGGTGTCAGTTGCCTTAGAATCACTTTTGACTATTAAAAAGGGAACTAGCCATTTAAATTTCCAATCGAATGAGGCATTTCTGATGTTTCTACGACAATGTTGAATATGCAAAACCTTATATGCCCCCAGGGCATAACTTACAACCCTTGCCCTGAGGGCTGTGGGGGAGTTGTCATCCTCAAAGACCTAATTTCCAGAACTTGAAACTACGTTTAATAAAATGGCTGTCTCAAAATTTTGATCGGATGTGTATGGGGAAAAGGTGGGTGTAAGAGGGGGGTTAGTTGCCCTCCAATCACTTTCGACTATTAAAAAGGGCACTAGCCCTTTGAATTTTCAATCAAATGAGTCTTTTTTGAAGTTTCTACGACAACGACTTCTATAAAACCTTCTATGCCCCAAGGGTATAACTAAAACCCTTGCCTTGAGGGTTGTGGGGGAGTGTCCTCCTCAAAACATATTTTTATCTGGAAATCAACTACGATGAACAAAATGGCTATCTCAAAATTTTGATTGGATGTGTTCGGGGGAATGATGTGCATGGGGGGGGGGCTAGTTGCCCTCCATTCACTTTCCACTATTAAAAAGGGCACTAGCCCTTGGAATTTCCAATTGAATGACCCTTTTTTGAAGTTTTTAGGACAATACCTTCTACAAAAACCTTATATGCCCCTAAGGCATAACTTAAAACCCTTGCCCTGAGGGTTATGAGGGAGTGTCCTCCACAAAAACATATTTTCTATTTGGATATCAACTACGATGAACAAAATGGCTATCTCAAAATTTTTTTTGGATGTGTTTTGAGGAATGCTGGGCGTGGGGGGGGGTAGTTGCCCTAAAATTACTTTTGACTATTAGAAAAGGCACTAGCCCTATGAATTTTCAATCGAATGAGATTTTTCTGGAGTTTCTATGACAACGCCTTCTATAAAAACCTTATATGCCCCCAGGGCATAACTTAAAACCCTTGCCCTGAGGGTTGTGGGGGAGTATCCTCCTCAAAAATGTATTTTCTATTTGGAAATTGACTACGCTGAACAATGTGGCTATCTCAAAAATTTGATTGGACGTGATTGGGGGAATAATGGGCGTAGGGGCGGGGGGCTAGTTGCCCTCCAATCCCTTTCGACTATTAAAAAGGGCAATAAAACTCTCGATTTCCAATCGAATGAGCCCCCTTTGAAGTTTTTACGACGACCCCTTCCACATGAAGTGCCTCTGGAAAAAAAATATAATAATAATATATAATAAAACATTGGAGCTGTATGGCCTTTACTATAGGCAGCGCTCTAGCGTTGCCTCTGGTAAGATTAAATAAAAAAAACAAGTTTTTAAAACTGAAAGTAAGGAGCGACATTAAAACTTAAAACGAACAGAAATTATTCCGTACATGAAAGGGGCTGTCCCCTCCTGAACGCCTCGCTCTTTACGCTAAAGTTTTTTATTGTTTTAAAAAATAGAGTTGTGAGAAAGAGTCAAACTTTAGCGTAAAGAGCGAGGCGTCGTGGAGGGGACAGCCCCTTTCATATACGGAATAATTTCTGTTCGTTTTAAGTTTTAATGTCGCTCCTTACTTTCAGTTTAAAAAACTTGTTTTTTTTATTTAATTTCTGATCGTTTTTTAGTTAATGCAGCTTTTATTTGCATTAATATTTTACTTTTCTTTTGCTAAATGGATGTCTTTACAAATTAACTTACGTAACTAACTTCTATATTCGTATATTTTACTTCTGGCAAAAAATACAAAGTTGCAGATTTTTGCAGATATGAGCTTGAAACCTATGTAATAGGGCTTTCTGATACGCTGAATCTGACGGTGTGATTTTCATTAAAATTCTTTCACTTGTAGGGGATGTTTCCCCCTCTTTAAAAAATCGAGTAAATTGTCTCAGGCTCGTAGCCTTTGATGAGTAATACTAAACTTAATAAAATTTATATATCTAGAATCAGCATTATAAACACATTCTATTGATACATTTATTGACATCAAAATTCCGTTTTTAAAAGTTTCGATTACTATTGAGCCATATCGCTTGTTTTTTTTATTGTTTTTTTTTATTAAGTATATGTTATTAAGTATATGAGGGGGTTCTCCCATTAGTCAATACCACGCTCTTTACTTTAAAATTTAAAAAAAAATTTGATACACAAACCACTGAATCACAAAGGCATTTTAATTAGAATATATATATCTTTTGAAAGCAATAAAAAAAACTGTGGCGTACAGAGTGTGGTATTGACCTGGGGGAGAACCCCCTCACATACGTTATAATTTCTGTTCGTTTTAAGTTCTAATATTCCTTCTTACATTTCAGTTGAAAAAACTTTTTTTTTTAATTTAATTTCTGATCGTTTTTTAAATAATGCTTGGAAATCCGGCGCCCCATAGAAATGTCCCTTACCCCTAAGAAACATCCTCCACGGAAATATTCTCCAGAGTAACCCCCTCCTCTAGCCCCCCCCCGCCAGAAAAAATCCTGCCTGAAAATGGTTGTATACTTTCCAATAACCAATAAATAATGCTGGCAAGTCCGGCGCCCCCTTCATAGCAATTTCCCTTCCCCCATGAAAAATTCCTTCATGAAAAGATCCTCCAACATAACCACCGACCCACCCTTCACTCCCACTACCAGAAAAAAACCTCCTGAAAACTTCTGTATACTTCCCAATAACCAACACTATATGTTAACATTGGGTAAAGTTCATAACTTTTAGCCCTCCCTCTGGGAACTTCGGGGGATTAAGTCATCCTAAAAGACATATTTATCATATTTTCGACCATGCTGAACAAAATGGCTATCTCAAAATTTTGTTCGGGTGTCTTTGGGAAAAAAATGAGCGTGGGAGGGGGCATAGTTACCCTCCATTTTTTCGGTCAATAGAAATAGGAAACATAACTTATGTTGGCCAGTCCAAGTAGCCCAATCAAGACTTTCTAAGACTAAGGGGTCGACAATATTACAAATGGGAAAAAAAAACAAAAAAAAACAAATAAAAACGCCTATGTGATCTTTATTCTGGCAAAAATGGAAAATTTCACATTTTGTACATAGGAGCTTAAAACCTCTACAGTAGGGTTCTCTGATACGCTAAATATGATGGTGTGATTTTCATTAAGGTTCTATAGCTTTTAGGGGGTCTTTCCCCCTTTTTTTAAAAATCAGCCAAATTTTCTCAGGCGCGTAACTTTTGATAGGTAGCACTAAACTTGATGAAAGTTATATATTTGAAATCAGCATTGAAATCTAATTCTTTTGATATATCTATTGGTATCAAATACCCGTTTTCTAGAGTTTCGGTTACCATTGAGCCGGGTCGCTCCTTACTTACAGTTCGTTACCACGAACTGTTTGACAAGTTATCTTAGGCTTTTCGCTTTTGATGAGTAATAATTATCTTAAAGTATATCATATATTTAGAATCACCATCAAAAGCCAATTTTTTTTTTTATATCTATATTTTTATCAACATACATTATATCTGTATTGTTATATCTGTTTTGTCTTATATCTGTATTCCTATAAACAAGCTTTATTTATTGTTTTAGTTACTATTAGCCACAGTCACTCCTTGCTTAAGATTAAATAGAAAACAAGTTTTTTTTAACTGAAAGTAAGGAGTAATATTAAAAATCAAAATGAACAGAAATTATTCCGTATATAAAGGGGTTGCCCTCCTGAAAATCTGATTCTTTTGATGTAATCATCATTATAAAAATTTTGTTTTTTTAGAGTTTTGGTTACTATTGGACGGAGCCGCTCCTTACTTACAGTTTGTAACCATTAACTGTTTGTTATGTGAATAGGTGTAGAAAAGAGCATTCTCTAAAAGAGCTAGAAAAAAGGAAATAACAAAATGAAAAAAGAAAAAAAAACAGTCCACACACCTTCAATATTATTCCCAGCCTTTACCTTCTCTCCTCCCCAACAAAAATGTTTGTCTATATGCCATTCTCAATTTAATATAGATTGATTTGTTTTTTTTTATTCTCCGTTAATCTTTTGATCCCTTTTGGCTACAGAAACAGACCCCTCGTTTGATCTCATAGTGCCAAAAAAAAGTTATTCCTTGAATCCTGTAATCAAACAGTTCGTGGTAACGAACTGTAAGTAAGGAGCGACTTGGCTCAATGGTAACCGAAACTCTAGAAAACGGGTTTTTGATACCAATAGATATATCAAAAGAATCAGATTTCAATGCTGAATTCAAATATATAACTTTCATCAAGTTCAGTGCTACCCATCAAAAGTTACGCACCTGAGAAAATTTGGCTGATTTTCAAAAAAAGGGGGAAGACCCCCTAAAAGTTATAGAACCTTAATGAAAATCACACCATCATATTTAGCGTATCAGAGAACCCTACTGTAGAGGTTTCAAGCTCCTATCTACAAAAATGAGGAATTTTACATTTTTTGCCAGAAGAAAGATCACGGATGTGATCTTTCTTTGTTTGTTTGTTTTTGATTTGTTTGTTTGTTTGTTTTTTTTTCCCCAGGGGTGATCGTATCGACCCAGTGGTCCTAGAATATCGTGGGAGGGCTCATTCGAACGGAAATTAAAAGTTCTAGTGCCCTTTTTAAGTGACCAAAAAAAATGAAGGGCAACTTGGCCCCATCCCATGCTCATTTTTTTCCCAAAGTCACCCAATACAAATTTTGAGATAGCCAATTTGTTCAGCATGGTCGAAAATATGATAAATATGTCTTTTAGGATGACTTAATCCCCCGAAGTTCCCAGAGGGAGGGCTAAAAGTTATGAACTTTACCCAATGTTAACATATAGTATTGTTTATTGGGAAGTATACAGAAGTTTTCTGGTGGTTCTTTTTCTGTTTGGGGGTGGGAAGGGTGGGTCGGTGGTTATGTTGGAGGATCTGTTCATTAAGGAAGTTTTCAAGGGGGAAGGGAAATCGCCATGAAGGGGGTGCCGGAATTGCCAGCATTATTTATTGGTTATTTGGAAGTATACAACCATTTTCAGGAAGGATTTTTTCTGGAGGGGGGGCTAGAGGAGGGGGTTACTCTGGAGAATATTTCCTTGGAGGATGTTTCTTTGGGGTAAGGGACATTTCTATGTAGGGGGCGCCGGATTTCCAAGCATTATTTAAAAAACGATCAGAAATTAAATAAAAAAAAAGAAGTTTTTTCAACTGAAATGTAAGAAGGAATATTAGAACTTAAAACGAAGAGAAATTATAACTTATGTGAGGGGGTTCTCCCCCAAGTCAATACCTCGCTCTTTACGCTACAGTTTTTTTTAGTGCTTTCAAAAGAGCTATCTATTATAATTAAACGGCCTTTATGATTCAGGGTTTTTTGAATCAAATTTTTTTTTAACTTTTAACGTAAAGAGCGTGGTATTGACTAAGGGGAGAACCCCTTCATATACGTAATAACATATACGTAATAAAAAAACAATAAAAAAACAAGCGATACGGCTCAATAGTAATCGAAACTTTTAAAAACGGAATTTTGATGTCAATAAATGTATCAAAAGAATGTTTTTATAATGCTGATCCTAAATATATCAATTTTATTAAGTTTAGTGTTACTCATCAACGGCTACGAGCCTGATAATATTTGATTGATTTTTTAAATAGGGGGAAAACATCCCCTACAAGTACAAGAAATTGAATGAAAATCACATCTTCAGATTTGGCGTATCAGAAAACCCTATTACATAGGTTTCAAGCTCATATCTGCAAAAATCTGCGACTCTGCAAATAAAAGCTCATTTGCAAATAAAAGCTGCATTAACTAAAAAACGATCAGAAATTAAATAAAAAAAAAAAAGTTTTTTAAACTGAAAGTAAGGAGCGACATTAAAACTTAAAACGAACAGAAATTATTCCATATATGAAAGAGGCTTTCCCCTCCTCAACGCCTCGCTCTTTACTCTATAGTTAGACTATTTCACACAACTCTAATTTTTTAAACAATGAAAAACTTTAGAGTAATGAGCGATGAGTTGAGGAGGGGAAAGCCCCATTTATATACGGACTAATTTCTGTTCATTTTAAGTTTTAACGTCATTCGATTCTTTCAGTTAAAAAAACTTGTTTTTTTTATTTAATTTGGAACCAAAGACGATAAAGCGAAGCAGATCCTCGCCAGTATCCTCACATTTGGGGCATAAGCAAGAATCAATATCAACGAGTCCGTTGATTTTTGAATTATCAACTTTGTAGAAGTGATGATTTACTTGAGAGTCAGGGACAATTATAGTAAAGGCAAGACAAATATTCTCTGTGAGATGCAAAGCTGGCACAACTTTTCAGAGTTGTATAAAAATGGTTATTTTCACTTCTTCATGATAGTTTATCATCCATCCTAGGGGAGAATTAAGCTAGATAGGCATACAGTAAGAGTAATTAAAATAGTCTGCCAGTTCTATGAATTATTTGATGGCAATTGGAGACCCAAAATGATTTTGGTAGATTGTTCATATTGCATGAGCTTCATACATCCATAGTAGACCGTCCTTCTTACCGACTTCTTACCGTCCTTCTTACCGTCCTTTTTACCGACTTCTTACCCTCCTTCTTACCGTCCTTCTTACCGACTTCTTACCGTCCTTCTTAACGTCCTTATTACCGACTTCTTACCGTCCTTCTTACCATCCTTTTTACCGACTTCTTTCCGTCCTTCTGACCGTCATTCTTACCGACTTCTTACCGTCCTTCTTATCGTCCTTTTTACCGACTTCTTACCGTCCTTCTTACCCTCCTTTTTACCGAATTCTTACCGTCCTTCTTACCGTCCTTATTACCGACTTCTTACCGTCCTTCTTACCGTCCTTATTACCGACTTCTTACCGTCCTTATTACCGTCCTTGTTACCGACTTCTTACCGTACTTCTTAACGTCCTTTTTACCGACTTCTTACCGTCCTTCTTACCGTCCTTCTTACCGACTTCTTACCGTCCTTCTTACCGTCCTTTTTACCGACTTCTTACCGTCCTTCTTACCGTCCTTTTTACCGACTTCTTACCGTCCTTCTTACCGTACTTCTTACCGACTTCTTACCGTCCTTCTTACCGTCCTTCTTACCGACTTCTTACCGTCCTTCTTACCGTCCTTTTTACCGACTTCTTACCGTCCTTCTTATCGTCCTTTTTACCGACTTCTTACCGTCCTTCTTACCGTCCTTTTTACCGACTTCTTACCGTCCTTCTTACCGTCCTTCTTACCGACTTCTTACCGTCCTTCTTATCGTCCTTTTTACCGACTTCTTACCGTCCTTCTTAACGTCCTTATTACCGACTTCTTACCGTCCTTCTTAACGTCCTTTTTCCCGACTTCTTACCGTCCTTCTTACCGTCCTTTTTACCGACTTCTTACCGTCCTTCTTACCGTCCTTCTTACCGACTTCTTACCGTCCTTCTTACCGTCCTTTTTACCGACTTCTTACCGTCCGTCTTACCGACTTCTTACCGTCCTTCTTACCGTCCTTTTTACCGACTTCTTACCGTCCTTCTTACCGTCCTTCTTACCGACTTCTTACCGTCCTTCTTACCGTCCTTCTTACCGACTTCTTACCGTCCTTCTTACCGTCTTTCTTACCGACTTAAAAAGTGCGCTCGTCATTAAATAATCACTTATGTGTCATATCGTAAATCATACAAAGAATCAAATTTATGTTTTTATCTAAAACACTTCTTACAAATCCAGACTAAGTGATTGCTTCGAATAGCTCAAGGTTTAAATTCTAAATGCAAACCTATTTAAACACTCTATTACATTGATAACTGTCTTAAAAACAGTGACTGCAGCGTAAAAGCTTTCTTGAGAAAATTAAAAAACAAGCTTTCTAATCAGATTTCTTCTATTTTCTGGAGATAGTATTGACAGTCTTTATAGGACTGGGCTTGCGTTGGAGAAAGTTTCTGACAAAAAATTTGAAACAAGGGAACGAGATCAGTGCTGGGAGACTAAAGCTTCGGCTAAAGTCGTTTTGGTAGGATGCAAAACGGGACAATGGCTGTTTACACTGGAACCTTTGCTTCCAATTATTCAGAAAATTTCACGAAACAGATTCTACCCACTAAAGGTTAGTTAATATATACTTTAATCATAAAAACAGCATCTATGTTAGTGGGTTGTTTCTTGTTGTTATCTTTCCTTTTAGTTCTACCTAAAATTTCAGACCGCTTTCCGTGTTGTATATGCTACTACGTTCACGTGCTTTCTGGCTCTTCAGCAGTCGTATTTATTTTTTGGCTAGTAATGTGCTACTAAGTTTAATAACAAGAGCTGCCTTGTACAATTTAACATATTCATTATTATTATGTTAGTTTCTGTTAGGCTAGTTTTTTTCTTTTTCAGGTTAGTAATATATTAGGAATATCTCCAGCCGTCCTAGCCGAGTGGATAGCCAGCTAGACTTGAAATCCTTTGCCCGTGAGGACAGGAGTTCAAGTCCTTGTGTCACTCGTTGCTTGGTTAGGAACGGAGTTATTGGCGTGACTATGTCATTTCAACCAGAGTCGACCCAGCTCTAAATGGGTACCTGGAGAGATGTTAGGAAGGTAAACAAGAAGGGTGTGCGAAAGTACGAGATGGCTGGCCTCCAGTCCCCATTGCACCTCCTGGATGAAGGGCCATGAAACGGAAATCAGCACTGCTTGTAGGGACTGTAAAGTCCAATGCCGTATTCTTTGCCTTTTCTTACCTATCATATATAAAGATAAAAAACTACAACTACTAAAAATACATTGCAGCACCAATCTTTCTCAGGCCAACACGGCTTTGTACGTTCCTTCTTCCATCTCAATCTGTTCAAAGCTTTATATTTTACCCCCCTTACACGGAGTTTCAAACTCCTTTGAATTGTTTCTTATGACATCTTCTCATTCCATTTGGGGACTACTGTGGAAAGAGTTCCTTCTAAGACAATTATTTTGCCCATTTTTCTTAAAATAAGACTCATATGGAGTGTTTCTAGTCATAACCCTTGCGGAGACCCTTAAAAAAATAATCGGTTTTCATGGCTATTATGATTTTGGAAGAACGCTCGTGGGTAGCACTATAACATACTTCAAAGCAGGGCCGTATCCAGGATTTTTGTTCAGGGGGGTTTTACTCATTTTTGACTTTTTTTGGGGGGGTTTACTAATTTTTGACTCAGTTTTCGACTAATTTTACTGATTTTTACCTAGGTTTTACTAATTTTCGACTTATTTTCGAGTCGGTAAAAAATTTCGGGGGGGGAGGGTTCAAACCGGGTAACCCCCCCCCCCCCTGGATACAGCCTTGCTTCAAAGTGTCCTTTAACATCTGTTAGTTATCCTTTATTCTTCTTTAAAATACCTAAAGATAAACTAGAGGGAAGTATAAAATCAAGGGCATCAGCCTTAAAAGGGACGATGGTCTATTCATATACATTCCTCCAAATCTTTACAGTCATAATCACTACAGATATGAACAGACTTCGTGGGTTCATCATTTGTGATTTATTTGTAGCCAGTTTTTAGAGAAAACATACATATTTTCTTAGCCAGAAAAATAGTTTGATAATCTGTTTTGATTGTTCTTCATTTTCTTTATGATTCCAAGGAGTGGAGCTCCACTCCCAGGAGTGAAGCTTTATCCTTCTCTTGAAAGAATAGGTCACTTTGACCTATGTTACTGCCACTAACAACTTACCGCAACACTTAGTCCCCAGACTCAAAGACAGAGCAAAAAAATGTCAGTTTTCTGGCCACATTTACCTCAACAATCTTTATAGGAGATGGCCTTGGGAAAAGGATTTTTGAACCGCAGTCCCCAGAGTTGTTTGTCCTTAAAGTACCAAGGACAGTGAAAGTTAAATATGATCGTTTGATTTGAAGTGGAAATTCGTACAACCGGATATATCTTTAAAAGTAGGAAAAATTGGGAAGTTAGTTTTTAATGAAAAAAAAACCTTCATATGCAGTAACGAGTTTTTAATAGTAGCAGACGCCTAAAAGAAAAAAGAAAAAAGCACAGATGAAAAATCTGCAAAAATGAGCTAAAAACCTGTTGTAAAAAAAAGCTTAACAAGTTGTAATTTTCCTTTGAAAGTGCAGTTATTTTGTAAGTTTCTGGAAGGAGTAATTATTTTAGTCATTTAAATTATAACTTTAATTATCGTTCTATATTTAGTAATTATCGTTTAATTTTAGTTATCAAATAAATAATTTATTTGATAAATTATTTTACTTATTAATCAATACACAGTTGCGGTCAGGACTTTCGGGGGAAAAGGACTTCATCAAGAAAATAGCCATTCAGCATGCACCAGATATATTTCTTATAAGGATTATTGTCACAGTTGTGGGCATGGTACAAGATTGCTACAACCATAATTTAAGAACCAATAGTAATATTCTTAAATGCTCGCACTGAATTGATCAACTGATAAGTAATCTCCTTTCCTTTACAGACCCTCGAAAATATGCTAAGAACTTATGAAGGTTATGCGTCGCGATGATACTTTTGAAACGGTTGCTTTCTGCTGACATTTAAACAAAATTGAATGAAAGTAAGCTTTCTTTTTCACAAGAAATTAAAGCTCAAAGCTAATATGAATTTAAATTTTTCCTGTATATATTGGGTTTATTCCTTCCATTAGACCATCTGCTCCTTAATTTATTGATTAAAAAAAATTAAACCATTAAACGAGTTTTTCAAAGAAAAGTAAAGATCTTTTTAAAGCCAAAGATGAATAGAAATGAAGTCAAATAATCTTTCAGAATATACTTGGCCAGCACCAGGACAAAATCTATACTTTACTGAAAGGGGGTGCCACCATTTCGAACAACCGTCACAAGCACTAAACGTCATTTCGTCGACAAGGAAAATCCGTCAGAACCACTAACCGTCAGAACGTCGACAGTCATAACATCGGCACGTCATAACATCTAAATTTTTTTTAGATGTTATGACTGTCGACATTCTGACGGTTAGTCGTTCTGACGGATTTTCGTTATGTAAAAAAATTTATAAGTTTGTATAATAGTAATAAGTATATAATAGTTTAGAAACAAATTTCGGCTATATTTGCACATCAGGGGGGTGGGGTGGGGGTATTGGTAAAGCATCGCATATATTAAATACGTAACCTAACCTAGGTACATATTCCCCCTAAACCCCCAAAAACTAAAGATTTAAAATTTTAGATGTTATGAAAAAATTTTACATGTTACGACGTGTCAATGTCTATGTCATGACTGTCGACGTTCCGACGGTTAGTGGTTCTGACGGATTTTCGTTATGAAAATTTTTTTAGATGTTATGACGTGTCAATGTTATGACTGTCGACGTTCTGACGGGTAGCAATTGTGACTGTCGATGTACAGAAAATGATGATGGATCAAACCGTACACAGTTAGAATCGTATCATCAAAAACCCTATAAATAAACTTACAGCCCCTAACCTTGAACACCTTTTTGCATTTTTGCATGAAAATCGCTCTTTTTTCTGATTTTTTTCTTCGTCGCTAGCGGTGCACTGAAACATCATAAAGTGATGTTAAGGGGCCCATTTAAAAGCTGATTTTATAGCTATGTCATGAGTTTCAATGTTCTGACGGTTAGCGGTTCTGAAGGATTTTGGTTATGAAAAATTTTATATGTTATGACGTGTCGATGTTCTGACGGTTAGTGGTTTTAACGGATTTTTTGTCGATGTTATGACGGATTTTGTCGATGTCTTGACGTTAGTGCTCCCGAAGGTTTGATGTTATGACGCCTTCCCTACTGAAAGCAATCTTCATTTCAAGCTTCATGTCACTCATATTTGATTGTATTTCTCATAGCATCGAGAGAAGAAAAACAAATCACCATCATACCCAAGATTACTGGAACAAAAACAAATGAATGTGGATGTACAGTTTAATATATGCTAATATTTATTCTTGAAAGTCTTAACAAATTTAGGTTTACTAAAGTTGAAAAAAAACTCAAAATGATTTTTTTTTTCCGGTAAAGTAAAAATTATGTACTTACCTTCAGAAGACACAGGGAACGTGTAGCCTTACTCCTCTTTGTGGTTAGTTTCTGCCTGTTTTGATTTCAACCCTTGATAAAATATCCATCTAATAAGGATAATAATCACGGTTGCATTGATAGCTGCAACCTAGTAAAGAGCAAAACACGGCCCATAGTAACAAAACGTTCTAAAATACATTTGTGTTTTAAAACGTTTGGTAAGAGCAAATTTTTATTTGCAGCTGATTCACTAACGGTAGCTATTATTTCGATTTACATTAATAGTAAAATGTTATTTTGAAAATAAATTTAGGAGAATTTTTCAAAAAGTGGCAAAACCCATTGAAAATGATGACGGATCAAAACGTACACAATTAGAATCGTATCGTCAAAAACCATATAAAATAAACTTATACCCCCAAACCTGGAACACCAAGGAAAATTACTTTTTGCATTTTTGCTTGAAATTTGCTCTTTTTCTGATTTTTTTCTTCATCGATAGCGGGGCACTGAAACATCATAAAGTGATGATAAGGGACCCATTTAAAAGCTGATTTGATATCTATTACTTTTTGTAAATTAGACTTGATAATGCCACTATAAAGTGTATTGCACCCTAAAAGTGCAATGTGGGTGTCATTTTTGGAATGGAAAGTCTCGGTAGGGCATGGGAACATCATAGAGAGCTGTTTAAGGTTTCATTTAATAGCGTAACATCGTTTCATATAAATTTGCCCTGATAAAACCACCCTAAGTTAAATTATGTGCAAAAGTGCAATTTGGGTGCCATATCCAGAATGGAAAGGCTGAGAAGAATAATTAGGATAGCATCATAATATCCATGGTTTGAAACCTTAGTACTAGGCTTTACAATCCCTCCTCTTTTATATTCCTCCCTCCAAGCCCCCTTAATGTTATTCATATGTCGTCTACGGACTAGCAGAACTAGTAGGCTACTACAACATGATAGAAAGCTGTTTAAGCATTTAAAAGCTTTTTCTATATCAACATAATTTTTATAAAGTTTACACCCCCATTATAAAGTGCCATATGGCACCCACAATTACACTTTGGTCTGTTTTTCCTTTTTTTTAAATAAATATACCAAAACAGGGCCTTTTCCAATGAAAAGTCTTCAATGAATCTAGGCTGGGGCAACAGCTGGGGGGCAACAAGCTACTCTTTTCTCCTCCTCAATTGCCGCAGAGAGAACGAGTAGGCAGAAAGCATTGTAGATAGATGTTTAAATTCTCAAGTCAAAGCTATTGATCATTTCAGCCTACATTTTGTAGATTTATAATGGAAAAAGCATTGAAAAGCGCGGAGATAAAATTTTGACGTCTAGGCTACCTTAATGTCTTAAATTTCCAAAATCCACTCAATTCGGGATTTGTAAAAGCGTGATTTATAAAACACCTTAGTCTAGTGGCAACGGCTTTGCCTTATGGCTTTGGCAACAGAAGTTCAAATATTTTTTTTTGTTAAACATTTTTTAAATGTGTTCTTTTTCAAGTACCGTCATTTCCAGTGATCAGTTCTCTTGAAATTTCAAAATCAAAGAAGCAAAAATAATGAAAATCAAATTTTTTATAAATTATTCTAACCACGCATCTGGAATTTCCTTTTAGTAATTTCATAGATAATACAATTTTTATTTGCAACTCTTCAAATATGCCAAAAATTTATTTCCTTTTGGGACTCCTTTTGGGAAAAATCTCAGATTTTTCAGGCAAACTTTAGGGGAGATTCGAAGTTAAACACGCATTTAGTGTCCTATTTTACCAAAACTTATGTTATTGGCATTAGTTTCTGTGCCCAAGTGGGGAAACAAATCTTTTCATAAAGTTTATTGTCAATATTTTTAAAACCTAAAAATACAAAAATGAGTTTAAAAATTAAGGTTTATCTTATAAAAGTAGAGAGTGAAGTTGAAACTCAAAACGAACAAAAATTACTTCTTTGCGGCCTATGCAACATGTTTTTGAGAAAAAACTGTTTAAAGAAAACGAAGAGTGTGTTTTGTCTATATTTGTAGAATTCTGAAAAATAGGGCTTTACTGAAAACTATGCATTCTTAAGTTTTATTGAGAGCTAATATCGTGCTGTAAAAGTTATTGATGGCCGTTCAAAGACTACCGAGAGCTTTATAGAAAGTTCATTTAGTTTCTGCAAGCTACGTAAGGGTATCTCTGTTTATATCTGTTTTGTTGCGTATTAAAGTTGAACTCTACAAATATAGGGAAAGCACGAGCCAGTTGGTTTGAAAAGTGTCATGAACTCTTTTCTACTCGTCTTACACGTGAATTAAGACAAAAAGAAAGTTGCTCTCCGTTTTGTGTGCATAAGCTTTCTAAGGTTTGGAATTCTTATTATCCTTATTACGTCGATTAAAAAGAGACTCAAAGCTCATTACAAAATGTGTCACTAACTTTGTTTATAAGAAGTTTAAGACTGAAAATTAAACTGTTCTTGATTTTTCCTGAAGATGTATTTAAATGAAGGACAAAGCGGTAAGAACTATGAAATAACCTTCTTGACAGTTTCTTAATAAGGATAAGAGAGTGAGATATTTGCAAAATATTTGAGAAGTAAGAGGAGAGCACCAGTGGGAGATCAGAGGGGGGCGAGGGGGCGTGCGTCCCCCAAACGTAGTCTAAAGCAGTGTAATTTACTTAATTAACGCAAGTTTGCGTTAATTAAAGTTGCTCCAAACGCAACTTTATCGGACCCACGTATTTTGCGGCCTTCCCCCCAAAGAAAAAATCCTAGGTCCGGCCCTGGAGAGGAATGGGACTATTATCCCATTTCCTGGTTCTTAAGGACCAGAGAACTTGTAGTTACTTACAGATGAAATTAGTGTTGCTGTTAAGTTTGGAATCTTTACAATTTGGATAGGATAATAGGAAGTTAAGAATACAGCATTTATGATTCATATGGGACAGTTGGGTCTCTGCAGGACAATATTGCACCCGCCCACAATCAATCAAGTGACAGTTCTAATTTGCAGCAGAACAGTTTTTTTAATTGGTCTGCAACTAATTACACCATAGATTACTAAACAGGAATAAACTCATGATTAGATTACTAAACAGAAATCTTCTCTTGAAAATCATAAAAAGAAAACAGGTTGATAAGACATGAAACAATAATTTTTTTCCACTTTCAGGAAGGTACCGTCAATTGAAAAGTGGATACCTAATGCGTTACAAAAGTAAGTGACTTGTTTATAATAGTTTCAATCCAAGTATCTTCAGGCAGTTCGCGGAGCCCCCTTCCCTAACATTTAAAAACTTGCCAGATCTCAAAAAAGCTATTTAATTGGAATAGTTTCGAGGAGGAAAAGAAGCTTCATATGGCCAGTTCTGGCATATATTTTATTAATTGGCATATATAGATTTCCTTGGTATGAAGAACTAGTAAGCGGCTAGAAAAAGTAAAATGAAACACGTAGCCTTTTGAGATGTTTGAAAGGGTGGGGCTGGTCAATCTCCATTTGTATTAACTTAAATTTGTTTTGAGTTTGTTTTAATTATTCATTGTTATTTCTTTTCAGTTATTGGCCAGTTTCTTCATATACGGTAATTCATCTTTTTCAAGTTTGAATTCTAATTTTCACTCTGCTTAAAGATTTAGTATCTAAGCCGAGTCCTTAGTAAACCTATCGTTATATAGAAAATATATTTTTTTGCCAGTTTTTTAGCAAAAATATTGTTTTTAAATTCAAATAAGTATTAAAAAAAACTTTTCAAATGGAAGCAATCAGCAACATTGAAACTAAAGAGAAATTATTCTGTACATGTCCCCACTCAAATTACCACTCTATGCGCACAAGCTTTACTATAATTTTACTGAAAACATTTTGAGCGCAACAAATTTAACCAGTTTTGAGTTGCAAGTGTTATATTCAAAGATTGCTTTTCATAGCGTTTGAACTGAAAATTATACTTCTAAAAGCAAATGCACCCCGATATATTGTAAAATATGGTTTATGGCACCTTTGAAATATGAAACTTTTTCTACAATTAATTAAGAAAAAAACTTTCCGAAACATAAGTTTTTCAAAGAAAAGTAGAGGTCATTTTAAACTTAAGCTCAGCAGTTACAAATACCTTTTAAAATTCAAACTCAAAACGACCAGAAATTGCTATTAAAGAATAAATAAAACCCAATACGAACAGAAATTAAATAAGCAATCATAGCAAAAACATACAACAAGTAATAATATAAATGAATAAATAGATCTTAAAGCGAGTAATGCTTCGATTGAATATAAAAATCAAGCTTAAAACGAAAAGAAATGTTTTCCTATTGATGTATAAATGAAACTTAAAACGAACAGAAGTTAAAAAAAACAAACAATCAATGTAAACAAACATACAATAGATATTAATGTAAATTAATAAATAAATCTTAAAACGAGTGGAACTTAAATTGAATATGCAAATCAAGCTTGAACCGAACAAAAATCACTACAAACAAGAGTTTGGGCATGACCTCCTTCTCCCACTGTAAAAGTCTAAAACCTACTGCGTCATTGGCGCTTTACTGAAAATCAATTTTATAACAAATATTTTCTTTTGTACTTAATATTGAAAATAAACTTTAAAATTATAGTAACATTTTGAACTGATAAGCTTTCAGCAATTAATATCATTATACATCAAATATTAAGTTTAATTTATTAGCCCTTTTAAAGTTGTTAAATACGAATATAGTTTCACTACAAACAAGTGTTTGGATACCGCCTCATTTCCTAACTGTAAATAAAAACTAAAAACCTACTGCGTCATTGGCGCTTAACTGAAAACGAATCATATTACAAATATGTTCTTTTCCAGTTCTTACAGCATCGAAAATAAAAATACAATTACAGTGAAATAAATTCTAGAACGGATGGATCTTTCAACAATTAATATCATTATACATCAAATATTCAATTTGATTTTTTTTATAATTTCCAAAACTGTTCAAGACACATATAGTTTTCAGTAAAGCGCCAATGACGCAGCAGGTTTTAGACTTTTACAGTGAGAGAAGGAGGTCATACCCAAACTCTTGTTTGTAGTGATTTTTGTTCGTTTCAAAGTTGATTTGTATATTCAATTTAAGTTTCACTCGTTATAAGATTTATTTATTAACTTACATTAATATCTATTGTATGTTTGTTTGTATTGATTGTTTATTTAATTTCTGTTCGTTTTAAGTTTCATTTATACTTCAATAGGAAAATTATTTTTTTTCGTTTTAAGCTTAATTTTCTTATTCAATCTAAGAATTACTAGCCTTAAGATCTATTTATTCATGTATATTATTACTTTTTGTATGTTTTTGCTATGATTGTTTATTTAATTTCTGTTCGTTTTGGGTTTCATTAATTCTTTAATAGCAATTTCTGGTCGTTTTGAGTTTGAACTTTAAAAGGTATCTGTATCTGCTGAGCTTAAGTTCAAAATGGCCTTTATTTTTCTTTGAAAAACTTATTTTCCGGAAGTTTTTTAATTCATTTTTATTCGTTTTTGACTGCAAAAATTTCAGGTTTTTATAAATACCTTGTTTCAATATCTAACTTTTAAAAAAATCAGATGTACATTAAAGTATCAGATACGATATCAAAGACACAATATAAAAATGAAAAAAAAGGCCTGTGTAAACGTTGGAGTTTTTATTATCTGATGTTTAGACTATTTTTAACAAAATGACTATCTCAAAATTTTTATCGGGTGGGTTTGGCGAAAAAGGCCGTGGGGGACTAATTAAGTTTCGGTCTCTTTTGACTCTTTAAAAGTGAACTAGAAGTTTCTATGTTCAATCAAATGAGCCCTCTCTGAAGTTTATACGAGTATCTCTTCAATAACAACCATATATATCCTCAGAATATAACTTACAACGCATGTCCCTGGGCCCTGGGGAATTGTGTGGACCCTGGAGTTTTAATATCTGATGGTTGAACTATTTTTAAAAAAATGGTCACCTCAAATTCTTATCGGATAGGTTTATCCATCCGATACACCCAAAGGCGTGGAGGGCGGGAGGGACTAGTTGTCCTCCGATATTTTTTCACTCTGAGAAAATGAATTACAATTTTTAATTTCCATTCAAATGAACCCTCTCTGAAGTTTATACGAGCATCCCTTTCATAAGACCACATACGGCCCCAGGACATAGCTTACAAAGCCTGCTCCCCGGGCCCTGGGGGGTTGTGTCGACCCTGGAGTTTTGTTATCTGATCTTTTAACTATTTTTAAAAAAATGGACCTCTCAAAGTTCTTATCTGATGGGTTTGAGGAAAATAGGGCGTGAAGAGGGGGGCTAATTGCCCTCCGATCTCTTTTGACTCTTAAAAAGAGAACGAGAACTTTCAATTTCCAATCATAAAAGCCCTCCGAAGTTTATACGAGCATACCTTCCATAAGAACCATATATGCCCCCAGAGCATTACATACAACGCCTACCCCAGGCCCTTAGGGGGTTGTGTCGACACAGGAATTTTTCTTATCTGACCTTTGAATTATTTTTAACGAAATGGCCATACGTAAAGGAGTTTTTGTTATATGGTCTTTGAACTATTTTTTAACAAAATGGGCTACCTCAAATTCTTTATCAGATGTATTTGGGGAAAATGGCTTGGAAGGGGGGCAGTTGCCCTCCGATCACTTTTGACTCTTAAAAAGGGCTCTAGAACTCTCGATTTCCAATCGAATTAGGCCCCCTTTGAAGTTAATACGACAACCCCTTCTATCTTAAGTGCCTCTGGGAAAAAAATAAATAGAGTATGGGGGGAGGCTATCTACCCTCTAATCACTTTTGACTCTTAAAAAGTGAATTAGAACTTTCAATTTCAAATCAGATGAACACTCTATGAAGTTTAAACGAGCATCCCTTCCATAACAACCATATATGCCCCCAGGGCAAAACTTACAACACCTACCCTCGGGCCCTGGGGGGCTGTGTCGACACCAGAGTTTTTCGTTATCAGAACTTTGAACTATTTTTAACAAAATGTCTATCTCAAAAGTTATATCTGATGCATTTGGGGCGTGGAGGAAGGGGGGAGGGGGCTAATTGCCCTCCGAACCCCTTCATATACGGACTAATTACTGTTCACTTTAAGTTTTAATGTTGCTCCTTACTTTCAGCTGAAAAAACTCAAGTGTATTTTTAATTTCTAATAGTTTTTAAATAATGCTGGGAAATCGGGCGCCCCCTTCATAGAAATGTCCCTTCCTCCTTGAAAACATCCTCGATGGAAAAATCCTGCCACGTACCCCCCCCCCCCACCAGACCCCCCCCCCATAAAAAATACCTCCTGAAAACATTTGTTACTTCCCAATACCCAATACTGTATGTAAACAATGGGCTAAGCTCATAGATTGCATCCCTTCCCCTGAGGACTTTAGGGGATTCAGTCATCTTCAAAGACATAGTTATTAGATTTTTAACTATGCTAAACAAAATGGCTATTTCAAAATTTTGATCGGGTGACTTTAGGAAAAATGAGCGTGGGGGGGGGGAATAGATGCCCTCCAATATTTTTAGTCACTTAAAAAGGGCACTAGAACTTTTAACTTCGGTTCAAATGAGCCCTCTTTCTTCTGGCAAAAAATACAAAGTTCCACAGTTTTGCAGATTGGAGCTTGAAAGCTCTTCTGTAGGGTTTTCTGTCTATTTAATACTCTGTCTTTATTAAGATTCTATCACTTTTAGGGGCTGTTTCCCCCTTTTCTTAGAAAATAATGTAATTTTTTTCAGGCTAGTAACTTTTGATAGGTATAACCAAACTTGATGAAACTTATATATTTGAAATCAGCATAAAAATCCAATTCTTTTGATATATCTATTGGTATCAAAATTCTGTTTTTGAAATTTTCGGTTACTATTGAGTCGGGTCACTCCTTACTTACAGTTAGTTACCACGATTAGTTTGATATTGGTTTGTGGTAGTTGTATGTTTGGTAGATTATTTGATTTCATTTTTGTTCATTTTTGGTTTAATGGAGCTCTTTATTTTTTTTTTCTGAAAAACGGGTTTTGTGGAAAAAGTTTTTTTTAATTAATTTATGTTTGTTTTATGTTGACATTAAATAAAAAAAACAAGTTTTTTTAAAGGAAAGTAAGGAAAGACGTTGTAACTTAAAACGAACAGAAATTATTGCGTATATGAACGGGGCTGTCCCCTCCTCAACGCCTCCCTCTTTACGCTAAAGTTTTTCATTGTCCAAAAAAATAGAGTTGTGAGAAAGTCAAACTTTAGCGTAAAAGACGAGGCGTTGAGGAGGGGACAATCCCTTTCATATACGGAATAATTTCTGTTCGTTTTAAGTTTCAACATCGTTCCTTACTTTCAGTTAAAAAAACTTGTTTTTTCTATTTAATTTTTGAAAGTTTTTGAATTAATGCAGGTTTTGACTTTGGCTCACCGTACATAAATAGTTAATACAAAATTTGAATATTAATTTTACTTTTATTTTGTTAAATGGCTTTCTCGAAACTTGTTTAATTTTATTTACGAACGATTTTATTAGTAATAAATATACGTAACTTACGAATTAACTTACGTAACGAACTTCTATATTCATATATTTTTTAATATGTATATTAGAGGGTTCACCCCCTAGTCAATACCTTGCTCTTTAAGCTAAAGTTCGAATTTTGTTCCAATTCTTTAAAAATGACCTCTTAATCACAAAGGCCGTTAATTAGAATAAATAGCTCTTATGAAAGTACTAAAAAATATTTGGCTTAAAGAGCGAGGTATTGACTAGGGGGTGAACCAAATCATATACGTAATGTTTTCTGTCGTTTTAAGTTTTGATGTTACTCCTTACTTTCAGTTGAAAAACTTGTTTTTTTCCATATATAATTTCTGATCTTTTTTCAAATAATGCTGGGAAATCCGGCGCCCCCTTCGTAGCAATGTCCCTTCCCTCATGAAAACTTCCTTCATGGAAAGATCCTCCCACATAACCCCCGACTCTCCCCACTACTAGAAAAATCCCCCCTGAAAACGTCTGTATACTTCCCAATAACCAATACTATATGTTAAACTTGGGTAAAGTTCATAACATTCAGCCCTCTCCCCTGGGACTTCGGGGGATTAAGTCATCCTAAAGGACATAGTTATCATATTTTCGACCATGATCGAAATCTTGATCGATTGACTTTGGGAAAAAATGAGCGTGGGAGGGGGCCTAGTTACCCTCCATTTTTTTGTCACTTTAGAAGGGCAATAGAACTTTTAATTTCCGTTCCAATGAGCCCTCCCACGACATTCTAGGACCACTGGGTCGATAGGATCACCCCTGGGGAAAAAAAAACAAATAAACACGCATGGCATCACTGCCTGTGTCCTTATATGCCCTATAGTGCTTATATACCCTTTTAATACCTGCATGCATGTAGGTTTTATGTAGGCTGATATGCCCGTGTGACAACCTGCATACGGATGGCAGGTTGTCATCGGTACAACAGAAATATTCTCTGAAAATTTTACCTTCGTACCTTCGTAGGTTGTGGATTTTGAGCTAGCCAGAAGACACTGTGTGTATTCATTTAATGCTGCTTCTGCGGTTAGCATAACTAACGACAATAATGGCATTAAGTTGAAACTTTTAGGAAGAGTTTCAATTAAAGGAAAAACCTATATGCATGCAGGTATTAAAAGGTTATATAAGCACTGTAGGGCATATAAGGACATAGGCAGTGATGCTCTATCATAGCTAATAATATCATTGATATCTTAAAGGAGCTAACTTTATTGAAAATTAAAAGTTCTAGTGTCCTCTCAAGAGTCAAAAGTGATTGGAGGGCAATCAGCCCTCCTCTTTAGCTCATAAGTTTCCAGACACTTCCAATCAGGATTTTAGGACATCCATTTTATCCAGCATAGCTGAATGGTCTAGTAACTATATCTCTAGGGTTATTGGGCAGGACTCTCTCCACAGTTATGTAATTTTCCCATTAAGCATAAAAACTAAATATTACTTTAAAATTAAATCAAAACACACTGTTTGTATGCTGGTCGCCATTAAGACATCTCAGCAATATACCAAGAACGACTAGGGGTATTAAGTTGAAATTTCCTGGGCTACTTCTATCACTACTTCTGCCCTTAAAATTTTACTAAATCATAAGAGTGTAATAGTATCCCGGCTGTAAAAAAGCATAGTTATTATTTTTTGGGAATGGTATTAGCTTTAGTTTATTAGGTCAAGTAGAGGATGTATATGACTAAATTAAACACTACTATTTGTGTCATGATTTCTACAGAGTTTATGTTGTTTAAAATTGCTAAAAAAGTTTTTCCTGCATATAAATAGCGGGCCAAACTATAAATTTTTAAGGGAAAATCTCAAAGATTCAAACTATCACTTTCTTTTCCCCGAAAAAGACTATCAAAGAGTTCGTGGTAACGAACTGTAAGTAAGGAGTGACACGGCTCTATAGTTGCCGAAACTCTAAAAAATAGATTTTGATATCAATAGATAAATCAAAAGAAGTGGATTGTCATGCTGATTTTAAACATACAAATTTCATCAAGTTTAGTTTTACCCATCAAAAGTTAAGAGAAATAATGTGCCTTATTTTTTTTAAAAGGAGGGGACAGCCCATAAAAGGGATAAGATCCTAATGAAAATCACACCATCATATTCAGCGTATCAGAAAACCCTGCAGTATAGGTTTAACTTCCTATCTGCAAAAATGTGGAATTTTGTATTTTTTGCCAGAAGAAAGATCACGGATGTGTGTTTATTGTTTGTTTGTTTCGTTTTTTTTTCAGGTGTGGTCGTATCGATCCAATGGTCCTAGAATATCGCAAGAGGGCTCATTCAAACAAAATATTAAGGTCTAGTGACCTATTTAAGTGATCCAAAAATTGGAGGGAAACTAGCCCCCCCCCACGCTCTATTTTTCCCAATGTCACCCGATCAACATTTTGTGATAGCCATTTTGTTCAGCATAGTCAAAAATCTAATAGCTATGTCTTTGAAGATAACCCCGGGGGAAGGGCTGCGAGTTTTCATTTTTGCCCATATAGTATTGGTTATTGGGAGGTATACAGACGTTTTCAGGAGGGAATTTTTCTGGTGGGGTCGGGGGGTTGGGGGATTTGGTTACGTGGGGCAATTTTTCCATGGAGGACGTTTTCATGGATGAAGGGACATTTATATGAAGGGGGTGCTGGATTTCCCAGCATTATCTAGAAACGATAAGAAATTAAATAAAAAAACAAGTTATTTCAACTGAAAGTAAGGAGCAGCATTAAAACTTTAAACGAACAGAACCTATTACGTATATTATGGGGTTCGCTCCCTATTCAATACCTCGCTCTTTACGCTTAAGTTTTTTCTGTACTTTCAAAAGAGCTATATATTCTAATTAAACGGCCTTTGTGATTCGGGGGTCATTCTAGAAGAATTGAAAAAAAAACTTTAGCGTAAAGAGCGAGGTATTGACTACCCCGTCACATACGCAATAATTTCTGTTCATTAAATTTTAATGTGGCTGCTTACTTTCAGTTAAAAAAAACTTGTTTTTTGTATTTAATCAAACAGTTCGTGGTATCGAACTGTAAGTAAGGAGTGACCCGGCTCAATGGTAACCGAAACTTTAGAAAACGGAATTTTGATACCGATAGATACATCAAAAGAGTCAAATTTTAATGCTGATTTCAAATATATAAGTTTCATCAAGTTTAGTTCCAACCATCAAAAGTTACGTGCCTGAGAAAATTTGGCTGATTTTCGAAAAAAGTGGGGAAGACACCCTAAAAGCTATAGAACCTTAATGAAAATCACACCATCATATTCACTATATCAGAGAACCCTACTGAAGAAGTTTTTAAGCTCCTAGCTACAAAAATATGGAATTTTGCATTTTTTGCCAGAAGAAAGATCAGGGATGCGTGTTTATTTGTTTTTTTCCCCAGGGGTGATGGTATCGACCCAGTGGTCCTAGAATATCGTGGGAGGGCTCATTGGAACGGAAATTAAAAGTTCTAGTGCCCTTTTAAAGTGACCAAAAAAATGAAAGGCAACTAGGCCCCCTCCCACGCTCATTTTTTCCAAAAGTCAATCGATCAAGATTTTGAGATAGCCATTTTTTTCAGCATGGTCGAAAATATGATAACTATGTCCTTTAGGATGACTTAATCCCCCGAAGTCCCCGGGGAGAGGGCTGAATGTTATGAACTTTACCCAAGTTTAACATATAGTATTGGTTATTGGGAAGTATACAGACGTTTTCAGGGGGTATTTTTCTAGTAGTGGGGAGAGTCGGGGGTTATGTGGGAGGATCTTTCCATGAAGGAAGTTTTCATGAGGGAAGGGACATTGCTATGAAGGGGGCGCCGGATTTCCCAGCATTATTTAAAAAAAGATCAGAAATTATATATAAAAAAAAACAAGTTTTTTAACAGAAAGTAAGGAGCAACATCAAAACTTAAAACGACAGAAAACATTACGTATATTATTGGGTTCATCCCCTAGTCAACACCTCGCTCTTTAAGCCAAAGATTATTTAGTACTTTCATAAGAGCTATTTATTCTAATAAACGGCATTTGTGATTAAGGGGTCATTTTTAAAGAATTGGAACAAAATTCGAACCTTAGCTTAAAGAGCAAGGTATTGACTAGGGGGCGAACCCTCTAATATACGTATTAAAAATATAAGAATAAGAGGTTCGTTACGTAAGTTAATTCGTAAGTTACGTATATTTATTACTAATAAAAACGTTCGTAGATAAAATTAAACAGGTTTCGAGAAAGATATTTAACCAAATAAACGTAAAATTAATATTCAATTTTTTATTAATTATTCATGTACCGTGAGCCATAATCAAACCCTGCATTAATTCAAAAACGTTCAAAAATTAAATAGAAAAAAATAAGTTTTTTTAACTGAAAGTAAGCAATGACGTTAAAACTTAAAACGAACAGAAATTATTCCGAATATGAAAGGGGCTGTCCCCTCCTCAACGCCTCGCTCTTTACGCTAAATTTAAACTTTCTCACAACTCTAATTTTTTTAAACAATGGAAAACTTTAGCGTAAAGAGCGAGGCGTTGAGAAGGGGACAGCCCCTTTCATATACGGAATAATTTCTGTTCGTTTTAAGTTTTATCGTCGTTCCTTACTTTCAGTTAAAAAACTTGTTTTTTTTTATTTAATAATACACAAGTACCAAAACCATTTTCCCCTACAGAAATAAAAAAAAAAAAACTCAAATAAAATTTTCAAATTTTGAAAGCCTTATTTTCCACGAGGGGGGGGGATTTTATGGGAAAGGGGGTATTTTCCGCGGTGGGTATTTTTCACGGGGGATATTTTTCGGGGGGGGGGTAGGGATAGGCTATTTTCCATGGGGTATTTTCAGGGAGATATTTTCCGATAAATAAAAGTTCAAATGGGGATAAAATCCTTTTAATAGACAGTGTTTCACAAACAGTCATATAAACTGACAAAAAATACCAGATATTTCGGTCACATATGCAGTGACCGTCATCAGTAGTAAAACTGATGACGGAAAGGCATTTACCCCGGCATTTATTTATCGTCATGGAAAGACTGTGTGGTCTCCGAAACTATCTACGGGGTATTTTCCGCGGGGGGGTATTTTCCTGGGTCGTATTTTCCGCGGGAGGTATTACCCGGGGGTATTTTCCGTGGGGGTATTTTCTGCAGGGGGTATTTTCCGTGGAGGGGCATTTTTTGCGGGGGGGGGGTATTTTATTACTGCGCATAACTAATGCTACGCAAAACTACTGACCTTTCAAAAATGCTAAAAAAATGGATGTCTCAAAACTTTGTTTGGGGGGGGGGGGTCTCTCAAATCACCTTCACTCTTAAAAAGAGCATTATAACTTCCTAGTTAAAATCAAATGAGACCTATCTGAATTTAATATGAACACCCATTCCATAAAACCTTATATGCCCCCAGAGCATAACTTAAAGCCCTTTACCCCAGGGCTCTGGTGGGGTATGGCAAACCTGGAAGCATTGCTTTATGTTCTTTGGACTATTTGAAACTAAATTGCCATCGCACAATTTCAGTCAGATGCATTTGGTGAAAAGAGGGATAGTTGGGAGTTAGTTGCCCTCCAGTTACTTTCGACTGTTAAAAAAGGCGCAAGCCCTTCTAATTTCTAATCGAAGGAGCCCTTTCCAAAGTTTCTACGACAACTCCTTCGATTTCAAGGAGTTGTCTAAAAAAAATTTTTTTTTGGAAATGAAAAAATAAATTATACATTGTGCCCTCATCGTTCTTTACTTAGGCAGTGCTATTGCGCTGCCTATGATTTAGTGCAGTAAGAGAGAATCCGAAATAAGTATTGTGTGAACTAAATAATTGTCAAACTCTGTATCTGCTTTGTTTTTGCTTTTACCTAGGTATTAGCCCAGTGTATATTTACTGGGGTTAATGAAGATCCTAAAAACGGTACTCCGTGTAAATGAAGATTTGTGTATACTTTTAATTCTTGGTGTACAAGCTTTTAAAGTTTAATAAACATATAAATTGAAGATTTTAGAAAGAAAATAAAGAAAAATCAGAATTTTGTCGAAGGGATAATATATTCCATCAGCTAAAAAAAAACCTAAGAAAAAAAGCCATATCTAGGATATAAAAAATTGATGCGTCATGACAACTTTGTAAATTGTTTCTAAGTGGATAAAGCGATCTTAAACAGAAGAAAGATCGTGTCATCTTGCTTACTTTTTATTGTACTACTCGAGTAAAATACAAGAGAACAACACAAAAAATTTCATTTCCAAAATTTCAGAAAACAATACAAAAATTGGAGTTTGGTATTCGAGAACGACTTTTTCGGAATTGCTTCCAAAAAATTTTTATTCTCCGGCTTTCTTAGAATGATTTAATTTTCTGCAGGAATAAAACATAAAATTGTTCTGAAAAAGTTTACTTTCCCAGCTAGAATAGTTTTGTTACAACACGAGGGAAAAAAGTTTTCTTCTTCTGGGAAACCACTGGAAACTATACAAACTTCGCTGGAACCTTTTTGTCGCGCTTCACGATCCCACGCCCAGGAATAAATCCGATTCTACATCTCTTGCTACTTAGAGGAAAGACCGCTGATCACGAGAAAAACAAAACAAACAGGTGCGACAGCAATAGTGTTGCATTGCAACACATCTAGGGAGCTACCTTGCATACGGGAGCGTAGTTATATCATCACTTCTCCAATTACAGAAATACCCCAATAAACCTGTAGCGTACATGAACTCTTTTTAGAAAATAAGATTTTCTCGTACAGGGAATCTTTTAAGATGGTGAAATTTTAGCATTAAGTTTTCTTACGACCCAAATTTAAGAATACGATTTCGATTAAACACCAAATCATTCAAGTAGATTACCTGGATAATTTTTAGGACTTACTAATTTAGTTTGCAATCTTGTTTACAGTAGACAATATTGGAATCTTTCTTAGAGGACCTTGCCTCCAAATAAAGCAATTCAACATTTGAATTTTTAAGTAATATTATCTATTTCAACATTTGCTATTATATTTTAACTTTTTTTCGTTCAGAAACTGTGAAATTTTGACCGAATGATAATTTAAAATGATAGAATTTCTGGAGAGATATATTACTACCGGAGACCCAAGAACTGAAACCCATCGAGACTCGAACCCAAAATAATCGTTTGGATATTCTTTTAACCTTTAGCATATGATTTATTGCATTTACCATTTTGCCTCAAACCATTATTTTTCGGAAATAATGAAGTACATTTTAACCTTTTTAGAGAGACTCTTCAGTCGAACTTGGAGAAAAGAATATATCGTTCTATACGAGGACAGTACATTAGCATGGTTCAAGGACCAATTTAGATCCCAACCAGAAGGGGGTCTTATCCTCCAAGAGGCTCCAGAATTAATGGCAGTTGGGGCTTTCACGTTAAGAGTTCCGACAAAACCTGATCTTCCTGGAGGAACGCAAATCCAGCAACTAATGGCGTTTGGTGTCCGTAACAAATCAAAAATTCACTGGTTTCTGGCCAATAATGAAGAAGAAGTAGCGTAAGTTCAACGAGATACTTAAAGCATTTTAATTGTTATTTTAAATGAGTATGTGACAATTCATTTTAGCAAAGCCTAAAATTTTGGGAGCAAGAGGGTTGGAACCAATCAAAATAAGTGTTTTTTAAAAAAGATTTGAATTGAAGCACGAATCGTAAGATTGCAACATTGTACCATGTTTGTATCTTGTACAATGGATGCTAGCAAACAATTTAATTTTATTATCAGTTTTTTTTCTATTAACTATCACTGAACAGTGAATTTATGTTTTCAAAGAGTAAAACTTGTTTTAAAAATTAGGTGACACGGGAACAACCAGGCGAACCCTCTATACTACCTCACCTTCGACATCACAAGAAAAGTAGTGGTTCACATTTGTTCGTAACTTAATATTGTATAACAGGGGTGACTGTATCGAACTAAAATTCCTAGAGTGTCGAGTAAAATGTATTTCAAATGGAAAATGTAAGTTCTAGTGCCTCTATTAAGTACCAAAAAAGATTGCACTTCATCAAGGCAGTGAATTCCGCTATTTTTAAGTGCAAAACTAAAATTTTCGACCAAATAAATCCAAAAAGTAATCGATTGAAAATTTGAGAAATCGATTTAGAGCTGCAGAATAACCATATACTGAGATTCTCAGTCTCAGAGGCCATAATGTCCTGCGGTGGCGCGTTCGTTTCGAAAGATACACTTAGTCTATACAAAATAAGTTATCAATATATATACACAATCATCTTAAGCCTTCATTTTGCTTACTTGATTTATTTGAGGCGTCATAAATCTATGTACAGTGGTATATAGTTGCGCATCAACCTGTAGGAAGGAGGGCCAGAAGATATTTGTATGTGTCTGAGGGTGGTTGCCTATGCTCAGAATTTTTAACATACATTGAGCCTTCAGAGAAATATACAAAATAGGAATAGGAGGACGGTAGCATTGAATCTCCAACATCCCTATTCCCAAGGAATAATTTGGACTAAGCCTTAATATAGATGATGTAAAATTCGTTTAATAAATGAAGGGTTCTCCCCACTCCTCAGCTCTCAAATCCTTGTGCTAAAGTTTTCCTAAGTGCCTTTGGCAGAGAACTATAAAATATTAACACAAAGAAAAGGTGGATAAGGGAGGGCAGACACCCTCATTTAAGTTCTCGTTTAAACTTTTAATACCCTCTTGATTTTCCTTTAAAAAATCTTTCCAAATTCTCAGCTAAGACAACAATTCCAGATATACTTCCCATAAAATAAAGCATGTTTTTTGGAGATTAAGAGCTGGCTTCATACTTGGATAAAGTAAAGTAGGGTAGGCTGTAGCACCACCAATGGTCAACTCCTAGCTTTAAATGGATATCATTGAAATGATATCCATCTCACCTCTTTCAACAAATCTTTGGGTGGCACTTTTTTTTTAGATACGTAACGCAAAAGAACAAAGGGAAGAATCTTATTGAATATATATTGACCAAGTAGACTTCTTTGAAATGTTACAACCATCCGGGTTGTTTCTCTGAAGAGACTGTTCTAAAAAGTCATTATTGTGTCTCTTTAAGTTAGGACTCGACAGCTGCATAGAACATAGTAATTAAGATGGATGCTAGACTAGCATATTGAGCAATATAGATTTACCCAGTACCACCAAATAGGTTATTCTATTAAATAAGGTTTTTATATGTTCCTTCAAATTGATTTCGCCCAAGTTTCCCTCTGCATTTACCTACCAGCTTTACCCTTAAGTCCAAGGAAAAAAAAATACAAGAATAATGAAAAGGGATGAGAAAAATTTGTTGGGTACTCCCAGTCTCAAAATAAATTTGGAAAGTATCCCATTCATTCTTTTTTCCACTAAAGCCTTTCCCAATGAAAATGTTGGAGCATTAACGAATATCTCTAGTTAAATAAAAAAAACATTCCTAAAAAAAACATTCGCACCTAGGCTCAATTAGAACAATAGATTATGTTTGATCTCTTCTTAATAATGTTCATTTTAGAAAAAAATAGTTTACTCGTTCATCCGAAGTTTCTATTTCAAGTATGTATCTGACTAAACTGCTACAATATCTTAAGAATTATGCAAGTACTAATTTACGTTGAGGTGACCTAAATTGGAGGTGGGCAAGCTTGTTAGGGTTTATTCACTTAAGACAAATGAACAGAGCGATTAGTAACTCGTAGGAAACCCGCCAGTGCTAAAAAAAAACACACATACAGGCATCAGTGTTGATGCTCAGGAGTAGGAACCTATCAAGAGCTCGTGACATGACACCACTGCCGCCATCTATAATTTAGTCTAACTCTGACCCCACACCATATATGGGCATAGACTCACTAAGGGAAACGGATTTCCGAGAAATTGATTGCGTAACCTAACCTCATGAGTTCCGGAACGAACACCATATATGGGCATAGAATCCCTAGGGGAAATAGATTCCCGAGAAATTGATTTGTTGATGTTCATCCAGGAGAATTGTCTCCGGGCGAAGTTTATTAATGTCTTTGTTCGTGTTCGTCCAGGAGAATTGTCTCCGGGTGAAGTTTGCACATGCGCATTAACGGTGGGGAAGAGATATTTTGATCTTAGAGATGAAGAGATTAACGCGGGAAAGGGTTTCCTAGGAATTTCAAATGTGACAGCGCAGGGATGCCAAAACAAAAGGAACGCGTAGAAGTTACGTTTAGGGATTATTTGGGCGAAACCGTTTTAGACATTTTAGAAGATGATTTAAGCGAAACTGTTTTAGGCATTTTAGAAGATGATTTGGGGGTGAAAATCTGTGGTCGTTATAATAAACAAGTTCCACCATATATGGGCATAGAATACTGACGCGAACACATGTGCTGCCATCTAAAATTTAGTCTAACTCTGACGCCACACCATATATGGGCCTAGACTCCCTAGGGGAAATGGATTCCCGAGAAATTGATTGCATAATCGAAGGGGAACTAAATTTCTGAGAAATTGATTGCTTAGTCGGTAGAACCCTATCAGGAGGTCGTGAAGGGAGTCCATATATGGGTATAGAATGACGTAATCGACTAGGGCAAATAGATTTCTGAGAAATTGATTACATAATCGGTAGAACACTATCAGTAGGTCATGACGGGAGTCCATATATGGGCATAGAATGAAGTAATCGACTAGGACAAATGGATTTCTGAGAAATTGATTACATAATCGGTAGAACCCTATCAGGAGCTCGTGACGGGAGTCCATATATGGGCATAGAATGACGTAATCGACTAGAACAAATGGATTTCTGAGGAATTGATTACATAATCGGTGGGGAATCTATTGATCTGAGACTCCACTAGGACAAGTGAATTTCCGAACAAATTGATTTACATAATCGGTGGGAATGTATTGATCTAGGTTTGAATGTCTAAAGTGACTGTCTTTGTCTGTTTGTGTGTCTGGTTCTATTTGTTTGCATGTCTGGGTTGGTGTTTGCAAGTCCTAGAATTTGTCTTTGTTGGTTTGAATGTCTAAAGTGTCTGTCTTTCTCTGTTTGTGTGTCTGAATCTATTTGTTGGCATGTCAGGGTTGGTGTTTGCAAGTCGAAGAATTTGTCTTTGTTGGTTTGAATGTCTAAGTGTCGGTCTTTCTCTGTTTGTGTGTCTGATTCTATTTGTTTGCATGTCGGGGTTGGTGTTTGCAAGTCCAAGAATTTGTCTTTGTTGGGTTGAATGTCAAAAAGTGTCTGTCATTCTCTGTTTGTGTGTCTGATTCTATTTGTTTGCATGTCTGGGTTGGTGTTTGCAAGTTCAAGTATTTGTCATTGTTGGTTTGAATGTCTAAAGTTTTTGTCTTTCTCTGTTTGTTTGTCTGATTCTATTTGTTTGCATGTCTGGGTTGGTGTTTGCAAGTCCAAGAATTTGTCTTTGTTGCTTTGAATGTCTAAAGTGTCTGTCTTTCTCTGTTTGTGTGTCTGATTCTATTTGTTTGTGTGTCTGATTCTATTTGTTTGCATGTCAGGGGTTGGTTTTTGCAAGTTCAAGTATTTGTCTTTGTTGGTTTGAATGCCTAAAGTGTCTGTGCTTCTCTGTTTGTGTGTCCGATTCTATTTGTTTACATGTCTGGGTTGGTGATTGCAAGTCAAAGAATTTGTCTTTGTTGGTTTGAATGTCTAAAGTGTCTGTCTTTCTCTGTTTGTGTGTCTGAATCTATTTGTTGGCATGTCAGGGTTGATGTTTGCAAGTCCAAGAATTTGTCTTTGTTGGTTTGAATGTCTAAGTGTCGGTCTTTTTCTGTTTGTGTGTCTGATTCTATTTGTTTGCATGTCAGGGTTGGTGTTTGCAAGTCCCAGAATATGTCTTTGTTGGGTTGAATGTCTAAAGTGTCTGTCATTCTCTGTTTATGTGTCTGATTCTATTTGTTTGCATGTCTAGGTTGGTGTTTACAAGTTCAAGTATTTGTCATTGTTGGTTTGAATGTCAAAAGTTTGTGTCTTTCTCTGTTTGTGTGTCTGATTATATTTGTTTGCATGTCTGGGTTGGTGTTTGCAAGTCCAAGAATTTGTCTTTGTTGGTTTGAATGTCTAAAGTGTCTGTCTTTCTCTTTTTGTGTGTATGAATCTATTTGTTTGCATGTTTGGGCTGGTGTTTGCAAGTCCAAGAATTTTTCTTTGTTAGTTTGAATGCCTAAAGTGTCTGTCTTTCTCTGTTTGTATGTCTGATTCTATTTGTTTGCATGTCTGGGTTGGTGTTTGCAAGTCCAAGAATTTGACTTTGTTGGTTTGAATGTCTATAGTGTCTGTCTTTCTCTGTTTGTGTGTCTGATTCTATTTGTTGGCATGTCAGGGTTGGTGTTTGCAAGTCCAAGAATTTGTCTTGTTATCAAGAATTTGTTTGCTTATCATGAGCGCTCATGATAAGCTAACCTAACCTAACCTAACTTAAAGATGATGAAATGTTTCTATTTATTTATTAATATTTATTCATACCTAACCTAACCTATGGTTTTGGTGGTTAAATGAACCCAATGACGAATTCTTGGACTTGCAAACACCAACCCAGACATGTCAACAAATAGAATTAGACACACAAACAGAGAAAGACAGACACTTTAGACATTCAAACCAATTAAGACAAATTCTTGGACTTGCAAACACCAACCCAGACATGCAAACAAATAGAACCACACACAAACAGTGAAAGACAGACGCTTTACACATTCGAACCAACAAAGACAGATACTTGGACTTGCAAACACCAACCCAGACATGCAAACAAATAGAATCAGACACACAAACAGAGAAAGACAGACACTTTAGACATTCCAACCAATAAAGACAAATTCTTGGACTTGCAAACACAAACTCAGACATGCAAACAATAGAATCAGACACAAAAAAAGAGAAAGACATACTCTTTAGACATTCAAACCAACAATGACAAATTCTTAGACTTTCAATCATCAACTAACACATCCAAACCAAAAGAATCAGACATACAAACAGAGAAAGACAGACACTTTAGGCATTCAAACCAACAAAGGCAAATTCTTGGACTTGCAAACACCAACCCAGACATGCAAACAAATAAAATCAGACACACAAACAGAGAAAGACAGACACTTTAGACATTCCAACCAATAAAGACAAATTCTTGGACATGCAAACATCAACCCAGACATGCAAACAAATAGAATCAGACACACAAACAGAGAAAGACAGACACTTTAGAAATTCAAACCAACAATGACAAATACTTTGACTTGCAAACAACAGCCCAGAAATTAAAAAAAATAGAATCAGACACATAAAAAGAGAAAGAGAATCACTTTAGGCATTCAAAACAACAAACAAAAATACTTGGACTTGCAAACACCAACCCAGACATGTAAAAAAATAGAATTACACAAACAAGCAGACAGAGACATAGTCTTTTGACATTCAAACCGACAAAGACAAATTCTCGGACTCTCAAACGACAACCCAGACATGCAAACAAACAGAATCAGACACACAATCAGAGAAAGACAGACACTTTAGACATTAAAACCAACAAAGACAAATTCTTGGACTTGCAAACACCAACCCAGACATGGAAAAAAATAGAATCAGACACACAAACAGAGAAAGACAGACACTTTAGACATTAAAACCACCAAAGACACATTTTTGGACTTGCAAACACCTGCCCAGACAGGCAAAAAAATAGAATCAAACACACAAACAGAGAAAGAAAGACAGTTTTGACATTCAAACAAACAAATACAAATAGTTGGACGTGCGAACACCAACCCAGACATGTAAAAAAATAGATTCAGTCATATAAGCAGAAAAAGACAGACACTTTAGACATTCAAACCAACAAAGACAAATTCTTGGACTCTCAAACGTCAACCCAGACATGCAAACAAATAGAATCAGACACACAATCAGAGAAAAACAGACACTTTAGACATTCAAACCAACAAAGACAAATTCTTAGACTTGCAAACACCAACCCAGACATGCAAATAAATAGAATCAGACACACAATCAGAGATAGACAGACACATTAGACATTCAAACCATTAAAGACAACTTTTTGGACTTGCAAACTCCAACCCAGACATGCAAACAAATAGAATCAGAGACACAAGCAGAGAAAGACAGACACTTTTGACATTCAAACCAATAAAGACAAATATTTGGACTTGCAAACACCAATCCCAGACATGCAAACAAATAGAATCAGAAACACAAACAGAGAAAGACAGACACTTTAGACATTCAAACCAATAAAGACAAATTCTTTGACTCTCAAACGTCAACCCAGACATGCAAACAAATAGAATCAGACACACAAGCAGAGAAAGACAGACACTTTAGACATTCAAACCAACAAAGACAAATTCTTAGACTTGCAAACACTAACCCAGACATGCAAACAAATAGAATCAGACACACAAACAGAGAAAGACATACACTTTAGACATTCAAACCAACAAAGACAAATTCTTGGACTTGCAAACACCAACTCAGACATGTAAACAAATAGAGTCAGACAGACAAACAGAGAATGACTATACTTTAGAAATTCAAACCAAAAAAGACAAATACTTGGACTTGCAAACACCAACCCAGACATGCAAACAAATAGAATCAGACAGAAACAGAAAAGACAGACACTTTAGACATTCAAACCAACAAAGACAAATACTTGGACTTGCAAACACCAACCCAGACATGAAAACAAATAGAATCAGACATATAAACAGAGAAAGACAGACACTATAGACATTCAAACCAACAAAGACAATTTCTTGGGTTTGCAAACACCAACCCAGACATGCACACAAATAGAATCAGACACACAAGCAGAGAAAGGGAGACACTTTAGAGATTCAAACCAACAAAGACAAATTCTTGGACTTGCAAACACCAACCCAGACATGTCAACAAATAGAATCAGACACACAAACAGAGAAAAGACAGACACTTTAGACATTCAAACCACCAAAGACAAATTCTTGGACTTGCAAACACCAACCCACACATGCAAAAAATAGAATCAAACACACAAACAGTGAAAGACAGACACTTTAGACATTCAAACCAATAAAGACAAATTCTTGGACTTGCAAACACCAACCCAGACATGCAAACAAATAGAATCAGACACACACAGAAAAGACAGACACTTTAGACATTCAAACCAACAAAGACAAATAGTTGGACTTGCAAACACCAACCCAGACATGCAAACAAATAGAATCAGACATATAAACAGAGAAAGACAGACACTATAGACATTCAAACCAACAAAGACAAGTTCTTGGGTTTGCAAACACCAACCCAGACATGCACACAAATAGAATCAGACACACAAGCAGAGAAAGGGAGACACTTTAGACATTCAAACCAGCAAAGACAAATTCTTGGACTTGCAAACACCAACCCAGACATGTCAACAAATAGAATCAGACACACAAACAGAGAAAATACAGACACTTTAGTCATTCAATCCACCAAAGACAAATTCTTGGACTTGCAAACACTAGCCCAGACAGGCAAACAAATAGAATCAAACCCACCAATAGAGAAAGACAGACACGTTAGACATTCCAACCCATAAAGACAAATTCTTGGACTTGCAAACACCAACCCAGACATGCAAAGAAATAGAATCAGACACACAAACAGAGAAAGATAGAAACTTTAGACATTCAAACCAACAAAGACAAGTTCTTGGACTTGGAAACACCATCCCAGACATGCAAACAAATAGATTCAGACATACAAACAGAGAAAGACAGACACTTTAGACATTCAAACCAACAAAGACAGATTCTTGGGCTTGCAAACATCAACCCAGACATGCAAACAAATAGAATCAGACACACAAACAGAGAATGACAGACACTTTAGACATTCAAATCAACAAAGACAAATTCTTGGACTTGCAAACATCAACTCAGACATGCAAACAAATAGAATCAAACGAATAAACAGTGAAAGACAGACACTTTAGATATTCAAATCAAGAAAGAAAAATAGTTGGACTTGCAAACACCAACCCAGACATGCAAACAAATAGAATCAGACACACAAACAGAGAAAGACAGACACTATATACATTCCAACCAAAAAAGACAAATTCTTGGACTTGCAAACACCAACCCAGACATGCAAACAAATAGAATCAGACACACAAACAGAGAAAGACAGACACTTTATGCATTCAAACCAACAAAGACAAATTCTTGGGCTTGCAAACACCAACCCAGACATGCAAACAAATAGAATCAGACACACAAACAGAGAAAGAGAGACACTTTAGACATACAAACCAACAAAGACAAATTCTTGGACTTGCAAACACCAACCCTGACATGCAAACAAATGGAATAAGACACATAAACAGAGAAAGACAGACACTTTAGACATTCAAACCAACAAAGACAAATTCTTGGACTTGCAAACACCAACCCAGACATGCAAACAAATAGAATCAAACACACAAACAGAGAAAGACAGATACTATAGACATTCAAACCAACGAAGACAAATTCTTGGACTTGCAAACACCAACCCAGACATGCAAACAAATAGAATCAGACATACAAAGAGAGAAAGACAGACACTTTAGGCATTCAAACCAACAAAGGCAAATTCTTGGACTTGCAAACACCCACCCAGACATGCAAACAAATAGATTCAGACACACAAACAGAGAAAGACAGACACTTTAGACATTCAAACCAACAAAGACAAATTCTTGGACTTTTAAACACCAACCCAGACATGCAAACAAATAGAATCAGACACACAAACAGAGAAAGACAAACACTTTAGACATTCAAACCAACAATGACAAATACTTGAACTTGCAAACACCAACCTTGACATGCAAACAAATAGAATCAGACACATAAACAGAGAAAGACAGACACTGTAGACATTCAACCAAACAAAGACATATTTTTGGACTTGCAAACACCAACCCTGACATGCAAACAAATAGAATCAGACACACAAACAGAGAAAGACCGACACTTAGACATTCAAACCAACAAATACAAATTCCTGGACTGGCAAACACCAACCCTGACATGCCAACAAATAGATTCAGACTCACAAACAGAGAAAGACAGACACTTTAGACATTCAAACCAACAAAGACAAATTCTTGGACTTGCAAACACCAACCCAGACATGCAAACAAATAGAATCAGACACAAAACCAGAGAAAGACAGACACTTTAGGCATTCAAACCAACAAAGACAAATACTTGTACTTGCAAACACCAACCCATACAAGCAAACAAATAGAATCAGACACACAAACAGAGAAAGACAGACACTTTAGACATTCAAACCAACAAAGACAAATTCTTGGACTTGCAAACACCAACCCAGACATGCAAACAAATAGAATCAGACAGACAAACAGAGAAAGACAGACACTTTAGACATTCAAACCAACAACGACAAATTCTTTGACATGCAAACACCAACCCTGACATGCCAACAAATAGAATCAGACACACAAACACAGAAAGACAGACACTTTAGACATTCAAACCAACAAAGACAAATTCTTGGACTTGCAAACACCAACCCAGACATGCAAACAAATAGAATCAGACAAACAAACAGAGAAAGACAAAAACTTTAGACATTCAAACCAACAATGACAAATACTTGAACTTGCAAACACCAACCTTGACATGCAAACAAATAGAATCAGACACATAAACAGAGAAAGACAGACACTGTAGACATTCAACCAAACAAAGACATATTTTTGGACTTGCAAACACCAACCCTGACATGCAAACAAATAGAATCAGACACACAAACAGAAAAAGACCGACACTTAGACATTCAAACCAACAAATACAAATTCCTGGACTGGCAAACACCAACCCTGACATGCCAACAAATAGATTCAGACGCACAAACAGAGAAAGACAGACACTTTAGACATTCAAACCAACAAAGACAAATTCTTGGACTTGCAAACACCAACCCAGACATGCAAACAAATAGAATCAGACACACAAACAGAGAAGGACAGACACTTTAGGCATTCAAACCAACAAATACAAATACTTGAACCTGCAAACACCAACCCAGACATGCAAACAAATAGAATCAGACTCACAAACGCAGAAAGACAGACACTTTAGACATTCAAAACAACAAATACAAATACTTGGACTTGCAAACACCATTCCAGACACGCAAACAAACAGATTCTGACACAAAAACAGAGAAACACAGACACTATAGACATTCAAAACAACAACGACAAATTATTGGACATGCAAACCCCAACCCTGACCTGCCAACAAATAGAATCAGACACACAAACAGAGAAAGACAGACACTATAGACATTCCAACCAACAAAGACACATATTTGAACTTGCAAAAACCAACCCAGACATGCAAACAAATAGAATCAGACACACAAACAGAGAAAGACAAAAACTTTAGACATTCAAACCAACAATGACAAATATTTGAACTTGCAAACACCAACCCAGACATGCAAACAAATAAAATCAGACACACAAACAGAGAATGACAGACACTATAGACATTCAACCCAAGAAAGACAAATTCTTGGACTTGCAAACACCAACCCTGATATGCAAACAAAGAGAATCAGACACACAAACAGAGAAAGACCGACACTTAGACATTCAAACCAACAAAGAAAAATTCTTGGACTTGCAAACACCAACCCTGACATGCCAACAAATAGATTCAGACACACAAACAGAGAAAGACAGACACTTTAGACATTAAAACCAACAAAGACAAATTCTAGGACTTTCAAACACCAACCCAGACATGCAAACAAATAGCACCAGACACAAAAACAGAGAAAGACAGTCACTTTAGACATTCAAACTTGGATCAATACATTCCCCACCGATTATGTAAATCAATTTGTTCTGAAATTCACTTGTCCTAGTGGAGTCCCAGATCAATACATTCCCCACCGACTAGGTAATCAATTTCTCATAAATCCATCTGTCCTAGTCGATTATATCATTCTATGCCCATATATGGACTCCTGTCACGACCTCCTGATAAGGTTTTACCGATTATGTTATCAATTTCTCAGAAATCTATTTGTTCTAGTCGATTAAGTCATTCTATGCCCATATATGGACTCCCATCACGAGCTCTTGATAGGGTTCTACCGATTTTGTAATCAATTTCTCAGAAATCCATTTGTCCTAGTCGATTACTTCATTCTATGCCCATATATGGACTCCCGTCACGACCTCCTGATAGGGTTCTACCGATTATATAATCAATTTCTCAGAAATCCATTTGTCCTAGTCAATTGCGTCATTCTATACCCTTATATGGACTCCCGTCACGACCTCCTGATAGGGTTCTACCGATTATGTAGTCAATTTCTCAGAAATCCATTAGCCCTAGTGGATTGCGTCATTCTACACCCCTATATGGACTCCCGTCACAACCTCCTGATAGGGTTCTACCGATTATGTAATCAATTTCTCAGAAACCCATTTGTCCTAGTCGATTACGTCATTCTATGCCCATATATGGACTCCCGTCACGACCTCCTGATAGGGTTCTACCGATTAAGCAATCAATTTCTCAGAAATTTAGTTCCCCTTCGATCATGCAATCAATTTCTCGGGAATCCATTTCCCCTAGGGAGTCTATGCCCATGTATGGTGTGGGGTCAGAGTTAGACTAAACTGTAGATGGCAGTACATGTGTTCGCGTCAGTATTCTATTCCCATATATGGTGGAACTTGTGTATTATAACGACCACAGAGTTTCACCCCCAAATCATCATCTAAAATGCTTCAAACGGTTTCGCTTAAATTATCTTCTAAAATGTCTAAAACGGTTTCGCCCAAATAATCCCTAAACGTAATTTCTACGTGTTCTTTTTGTTTTGGCATCCCTGCACTGTCACATTTGAAATTCCTAGGAAGCCCTTTCCCGCGTTAATCTCTTCATCTCTAAGATCAAAATATATCTTCCCCACCGTTAATGCGCATGTGCAAACTTCGCCCGGAGACAATTCTCCTGAACGAACACCAACAAATCATGCAAACTTCGCCCGGAGACAATTCTCCTGGACGAACACCAACAAATCAATTGACCTTGAAAGCGCATGTGCAAACTTTGCCCGGAGACAATTCTCCTGGACGAACACCAAAAAATCATTTTCTCGGGAATCTATTTCCCCTAGGGAGTCTATGGCCATATATGGTGTTCCTTCCGGAACTCATGAGGTTAGGTTAGGTAACGCAATCAATTTCTCGGAAATCAATTTCCCCTAGGGAGTCTATGCCCATATATGGTGTGGGGTCAGAGTAAGACTAAATTATAGATGGCAGCAGTGGAGTCATGTCACGAGCTCATGATAGGTTTTTACTCCCAGGATAAAAGAGAATATTGGAGGAAGTATCACTAACTAACAAAACTGTTAGGGTCAGCCTTAGATTTACAGAGGCATGTGGTACTCACAACTGTCGTTAGTGCGAGTGTTGAGAGTAAAGGACCCTCCTTCGGGCCTTATTCGGTTAAAGTAATTGGTAACAGAATAGAAGTTAAGCCTTGGGGGAGACATCCTTTCTTTCCAGGGGTGATACCGCAGATAAACTTTGGCTTTTACTATGTAATTTCTGGAAAATTAAACATTTTTTCTTCACATCGAGGTTTAGATTCAACCTCGGAGAGATTAAAACTTTATGCCTATGACTCTTATATCTGTATTTACTCTGTGTTGCTGCCAGGGTCATATCCAGGATTTTGATGACCGAGGGGGGGGGTCAAATCCCATAATCCTTTCCCTGAATACATCAGAAGTAGTAATGATGTATGTAATACGACCTATACATTGGAATACACCGTATAAAGCGACCAGAACAGGTTCTGTTTGGACCTGAAATGATACACAATACGGAGCTTACAACCTGAGGGAGTAGACCATGTCAATAGATACTGTTTACGTATAATTTATTCTTGATTGGTACTTGCATGATGCCATAGCTATTAGGCCCTAGCAACCAATTTATAGCAATCATATTCGATATAAGTGATTTTCAATGTAATTCATATTAGTAAGAGAATAGAATTCAGAGAGAGAACAGTTTGTTTATACTCTTTTATTTAACAAGATATATATTATGAAAAATGAGGGCCTTGTTTACACTATTACAAGTTGATAGTGGAGCTGGTAGCAGCAATTATACAAAGACGAGTACCAAACGTAGCAGTAGAAATTACAAGAGGATTTTGACTTAGCCTTGAATGGGATGATATGTTTGAAAGATAGGTGATATCTATGAGCAAATTCAAATTGGAGGATCAGTTATGCTTTGAAGTGAAACTTGATATAGTGCATATAAAGAGACTTCAAGCTGCTTTAAATACAATAGTGAAGTATAATGAGGAGAATAAGTTGTATCAGTAATCGAGAGATAATAATTGTTGTAATTATATATAATAAAAATATTTCTAAATTGAAAATATATTTTATAGTAGGTTACCAAATATTCTTGAAGTAGAAAGAATCGAAGTTCGGCTGAAGTCGGTTGTGAGATTGGTAGGATTGAAAAAATGGATGGATTTGAGAAACGGAAAATATATGGAATCTTTTGATTATGGAAAAAAGTTTGATTCTAGATGATTTTTTTCTGGAGTTATCTTTTCAAAGGAAAATATTTTTCCGAAAAATACTTAACGGTATAATGAGAAATGATTCTCCAGCTTTGAACTATTGTATGAAACTTTTATGTCGTGGTCCACGTATTTACACAACTTATTGACATATTATTCAAAACAAAATAAAATGGTATTGTTGATTTGCTTTTAAAAACTACCTTAGGAATTTAGACCATATCTAAATGATTTTTAATGAGAATAAACAATCGAGAATTTAGAAGATCCTATTCAAACAGGTTTTATGATATCAACTGATTACTCCTCTCTCTCTCACTCTCACTCTCTCTCTATCAATCTCTCCCTCTTTCTTTCTCTCTGTATCTATCTCTCTCTCTGTCTGTCTCTCTCTGTCTCTCTGTATCTGTCTGTCTCTCTATATCTCTCTCTGTCTCTCTCTCTCTCTCTCTCTCTCTCTCTCTCTCTCTCTTTCTCTATCTCTCTCTCTTTCTCTCTTTCTCTCTCTTTCTCTCTCTCTCTTCTGCCTCTCAATTTATCAATCATATATCAGTTTCATTTTGGCGGTGAGAGTGTCAACACAGGAAAAATATGTTCTATACATGTCCACTATGCATGCATACACTTGGAAGCTGGTCTTCATATGAGAATTGCACAATGATTGATGAGTATGATGCAAAGTGTAGATTATGCAATCCGTGTAAATTGCATAGAGGATATGCAGTACACATTAAAGGCTGTAATTACTTCTTGAAGATATTTGTGACTTTCACCCTAGACGACACCAATGCTCCAATTGTCACTATGGTAGTTGTGTTCAGCGGGAGAATACTTTTTTGGGTATGATTGGAAAGAACCCTAAGCGAGATTTATTTCTAAGATACTGATATCGTCGTGATTTTAATTTGTTTTGAAGGGAAGAATCAGGTGTACGATTCAACTGCTGGAATTACGGAAGAATTTTGTTCATTTGAGTCTACGAAGACAATGTCTACTACGATTATAATCCTACTAATGTTTATTTTGCTAGTACAGAGTTTGATTCACCATTTGAAAATAGTATGTGTGATATTGCTTCATATAAGCAATTGAAACATGTGAATTCTACAATATGAATGACATTAGTATCATTGACATCACAAAGAAACACAATAAGAGTGAAGTTAAATTGTACAGTAAAAATATGACCCTGACTTTGCAGCACATCGAGATGAATATCCAGTGAATTAAGATGATCTACCAGCATTAGTTGTTCTCGTAAGTACCTATATGTAGAAGAAGAGATCTAAAGAGGAGAAAAAAGTCATGTTTTTATATATATACATTTTTTTATTAATGAACAATTTTACATACATTTTTAGAACATTTTATTCGTAGGGCACCAAAATCAATATTATACAGGTATGAAAGTATATTTTACACTTTGAAGCTATTCAGACGAGGATTGTCAAAATAAATGTTGAGAAACTGATTTTAGGTATAGCCACGACATATGAAAATGAAATATTAAATCCTGCACTCTCTTCTGGTTTTGAATAATAGTTTTCCACTGCTTTCAATAAAGTTGTCGATGCGGGGGGTATAGACTGTATATGGTAAATGTGACCCTGACTTTGCAGCACACCAAGATGAATATCCAGTGAATTAAGATGATCTACCAGCATTAGTTATTCTCTAAAAGTAACTCTATATAGAAGTAGAAATCTAAAGAGGAGAAAAAAATCATGTTTTTTATGTATATACGTCATTTTTATTAATAAACAAATTTCCATACATTTTTAGAACATTTTATTCGTAGGGAAAAAATCAATGTTATACAGGTATGAAAGTATATTTTACACTTTGAATTCATTCAGACGAGGATTGTCAACCTAAATTTTGAGAAACTGAAGTATAGCCACGACATATGAAACTGAAATATTAAATCCTGCACTCTCTTCTGGTTTTGAATAACAGTTTTCCACTGCTTTCAATAAAGTTGTCGATGTTTGGGGTATAGAATGTATATGGTATGCCAAGAGGATAAACAAAATTCTATATTCTTCGCTGTTTGAAAGATGAATAGCCAATGACCTCTCATTACGCTCGATGGACTGGTATTAACAATAATAATGGTATTGTTAACACTTTGAATTTTTTCAAGGAAGCCCGATGGTATACAATAGGATTTGTATTTGGACATACATGGACCCATATTGAATACGCTGATTATTTGATTTGTGTTAATGTGCCAGGTCTAGTAGAACACTACCATCGGGAGTGATTTCCAAATAAGTTTCAAATTGACTCAATTATATTAACGTGATACTTTCAGTCAATTTGACTGATACTTTCAGTAAAACTTACCTTCCCAGTTCGTAAAATGCTCATATCTTGTTGAAAACATTGAATTGATTATTTCATTTTCAAATAGTTTTGAATCATGATCAAGGGATTGCATAGTGAATTCATACAGAGTTCTGTAGTTTTTTTTTATCAAATGATAAAGTGTACAATAGAATTTCATTCACCTTGCATACAAGGCTGGATAAGCCAAAAAATTAAAATCGTGTAGGGATATTGTCCAGGATCCCACGGCGCTAGCACTCTTCACAAAGGTCAATGTGGGTTTTGAGGGGATTTCTCCATTGATATGTGACAAATCAGTGTAACTACGAGAACCAGTGGCTGTTTGTTGTTGATTTGTGACTGTATGAGGAATAAGAAATTGATATTGTTACCACTGGCTCTCAGTATTTCTACTGCTAATGCGACAGACATCATAACCTGTTGTTTTCGAACATTGCATCAGGTGCTGCAGGAAGTATTTTTCTCAAAATGAAATTGGCTGGAGCTACTCGAAACTTTATGTCAATCTTAACGTTGGGAGGCAACCATTGGGATATACAAATATTTCATGATGAATTTTCCAACTAATTGATACTCTTTTTTCATTGTCATTGCATTGTCATTGTCAATGATACTCTTTTTGCAATTTGCATTGTCTAAATGTCATTGCAGCAGTTAACTCACCGTCAGTATCCTCTCAACTCCTTTTTTCTATAAAAATCTTGTTCGAGAATACTTGCTATAGCCTGTGCCACTTCAACACCTTTTTTTGTTCGCAATGGAATAGAATATGCATAGCAACTAAAGACACTGGTTGCAAATAGAATATATGCGTAGGGTGTATTGTGACGCCTTTGAATATCATCTAGAGTTAAGAGATCGGCTTGCATTAAAAGCAGTGGGAAAAAGGCTTTAGTTTTTTGATAATGATTACCACGAACCCTATGATTTCAATGTAGAGTGTAACTTGATTCATTTTGTAGATACTCTTTCGCACTTTTGGTGTCAACACCAACGTCTTTGGAAAGTGTTGTGGGGGAACTTAAACTTCCCACTTCACCAATATTTTCGTGAGCATGTTTCAAATCTTCAACCATTTTGAACACAAACACGTAGTGTAATGTTCGCTACCTTTTTGTACACTACTTGGTAATGATGATGGTGGTGATGAGTTGATGTAAATCCAACTTCTCTTTTGTCTAACTACCACCGGTGTCCTCATTAAATCAATGTTTCTACTAGGTGTGCTAGTATTTTCCAAGATTGATTTAAAATCTTCATCTGTTTCTTCTTTTAATGTTTATGATGGTGGCGATGGATTGGCACTATGTTCTTTTAATTTTTTTAAAATTTGCTTATTGGTAAAGATATTATTCGGAAAGTTGTATGTATTTAAAAGGTTGTATAGATGATTGTAAAATAATAAAAGTCGTACCGATTTGTAACCATATCATAAATTAAATCAAGTAGATTATAATTTTTCCTTTGAAAAACAATTCATTTCCCATTGCTATCAGTTTGAATTTGATCTTAATCACTTTCCATGAAATATGCTAAGACTCTTATACTTTGTTCACTATACGAACGTTTCAGTATATTTCCAATACTTGACACTATTGAATTCAATTCTTCTTATGAGTGCTTTATTGTTCCAGCAAAATCTTTAAGAAATGCTTCCTTTTTTCTGATCAATAACTTTTACATTGACTGGTCTTACACGATACGTTTTATGTTTATCCACTCGTAGAAGTGCATCTTGAAGTAAAAGCAGTTTTTTATCATCGCCAATATTCTCATCTTTAATACATTTACTTAGATTTTCCTCAAAGTTTTCCATTGGTGAAAGGGAGAGTTCTATTTGGGTCAACTTATAGATTTTAGCCATCTAGAGAAAACTGTTAACAGGTCCTGTACTCATTGGTAATAAAAGTGTAAAAACGCTACCATCCGCTTAGAGAAGACGTTTTCTTTTAAAATCCTTTCCTTTCTTTTTGAAAGCCAAGGCACGTACAATAGAAAGATGTTGCTTTGTCTGTTGTTTAACTCATTCTGGCAGTTGAACATTGACTTCAGTTAAATTTAAACACTGTTCAGATATAATATTATTGAATTCTTTGTCAATACCATGTTTAAGTATGGTTTTCCTAAATGGTGGTTTTGAAATGCTTGGAATGGAAAATAAGTGTCTATTTTCATGTAGTTTCTTCAGTGTCATGATGGCAACTAATATTCTTTTTTACAGTTTACTGGCAGATATACTGTAATTTCATTGTCAAAAATATCTGTGACTACACGCAAATCTTCGGGTGTATTCTAACACTAGTGAATTCATTGAATTCGGTAATATTTTGAAACTATTGAATTCAACTCCTCCTTTGATTGTTTTATTGTTTCAGCAGAATTTTGAAAAGATGCTTCATTTTTATGATCAATAACGCTTTCATTGAATAGTCTTAAACGATATGGTTTATGTTTATCAACTTGTAAAAGTGCATCTTGAAGTAAAAGTAATTGTTTATCATTGCCAGTATCCTCATCATTAATGAGTTTACTTAGGTCCTCAAAGTGTTCCATTGGTGAAAGGGCGAGTTCTACGGGGGTCAATTTATAGGTGTTAGCCATCTAGAGAAAACTGTTACAAGTCCTACAATTATTGGCAGTAATTACAAGTCCTATAATTATGGGCAGTAAAAGTGTAAAAAAGCTACCACCCGCTTGGAGAAGACGTTTTCTTTTGAAATCATTTCATTTCGTTTTGCAAGCCAAGACACGTCCAATGGAATGATGCTGCTTCGCCTGTTGTTTAACTACTTCTGGCAGTTGAACATTGCCCTCAGTTAAATTTAAAAACAGTTCAGATATTAAATTAATGAATTCTTTGTCAATACCATGTTTGAGTATGGCTTTCCTAAGTGGTGGTTTTGAAGTATGTAGAACGGAAAATAAATTTTATTGTCATATAGTTTCTTCAATGTCAAGATGTCAACTAAAAACATTTTTACTGTTCATGGAAAGATATACTGTAATCAATTGGCAAAATTATGTGTGACTACACTTAAATCCTCGGGTGTATTTTGATTAAGATCCAATAGAATGTAGCCATAGGGTGTATTTGTTTCCTGATTGTACGCTGAAAGTAGAAATTTTAGAGCAACAGGATACATATGTTTATTGAGAGTGATCAAAGAACTTGAATCACGAACAACTCTGTAAATGATATAGTCAGTACTGTTCAAAGCATGTGTTCTCATACATTTGCTCTGATGAAGTAAATTGTGTAGAACCTGAGTTACGGAAATCGGTTCATGATATGAGTGAACAGTAAGCAATTGTAGCATTTCCTGAGACCATCGTCCAATGGATTCGTCTAAATCACCAATAATCAGCCAAGAGTCTGGTTCAATAATTTTGAAAACATTTGTTCCCTGTATGAATTGTACCTGCACAGATTTAGAAATAGTTTTATTTAATTATATGACTCTTGCCAAACATTGTCGGAATAGTAGATTTATTTGGCCTTTCCATAATCACTTTATTGCAATTTTTAATTATTTTAGTTTTGTTTCGGTCGACGTTGATGGACCACAAAGAAATGATCTCAATTGTGTTTTAAATTCATAAATATTGTTTTGGCTTCAACAGCTGGACTATAACAAACTGTTAACTTTAGTTGTCTAATGAATAAATAATTTCCCTGTTTAAGTCCAACTTTATGAGGCTTGAGAATAAAAACAACAACAACAATTTTTAATCATGCTTCCTAGTATTTATATATAATAAATATTTTTAGTTAGCAGAATAAAATGACAATTTAAAAGCAGACGCATTTATTTTCTTTTAATATGAATTTAAAATGAGTTTATAGATTTCTTTTTCAACCTTCGTTTTTGCTAGTGAATGTTTACTGACAAAAGTGTCATGTAAGGATTTTCGTCAAATTGGAGGGCTCCATGCATCTTTGTGATCCTGAAATCATTGGCTACCATCCGCCACAATAGCACATGATGAACAACAATCTTTTGTTTTGGATTAAGGTCGATAATAAGTTTTTGCTTTAAAGGTGTCCAGTGCATACCCCCATCCTCTACCAAATATAAATAGTATGGACTCATAGAGTCCTTTGTCAACGGTCTATTTATGAAGGTGAAAACAAAATCCTTTAATGAGTCATGGAGTTCTAACGTTATTTCACGATCAATTTGAAAAATCATCCTTGCGGTCCACTATCCTCAACGGTGACAATGTAGGGAAAATTTGAAGCATAAGGATGATTAAGCCATTTGTAAATACCACACGGCAAAAAGGTAGGGAGACCTTGCCAACGGATAAAGGGAATTCATAAAAAAAACTGCATCATATTTTTCACCGGTGTCCTTTCCAGTCGGATTAGTTTTCAAGATCCTATGCCCGTGGAAAATATACCCACCCCTCATTGATCTTTCTACAAATAGATGCTGATCCGCACCCATTTTGCATCCTCCTTTTTCCCAAACCTTCTTGGAAAATTCATAGTCGGCAGTGGTGCATTGACGATCATAAAGTGAATAATAAAACGCTTCGCTGGGCGGTAATTTCACCTCAATTAGCCTCGATTTGAAGTTGTAGTAATCACCCGCGTATATGCCCTTACACATAAATAAATCATACTCTTGATCATCGAGACAGCGTTGCTTAAGGAGGGAGAAACTATCAAAATTGTCGGTTTTCTGTACCTTAATTAATTAGCTTAAGGATTTGGGGAAAAACTAAAGGAGTTTAAAAAACGGATTCTATTCAGGCAAGTATGGTCATTATCTATTGTTTTCCATTTGAAATCTAAAAGCTGTAACTTCTCAGATGATTTGGATGCGATATCATAGGCAAGTAAAGAACTGCCTAGGTAAAGAGTGATGTTGGCACAATGTATTATATAAAAGAACTTATACATATAAATTAGAATTATTATTGTATACAATAGAGAATTACTATATCTATATCATCTACCCATGCTACATATAAAACTTCAACCTTCTGCATACGTACCAACGCTGGTAAAATGAACTTCAAATCATTATTTGAATTGTGTATAAAAACAAGTAGAAAATATTGTTGATTAACGTTTACATTACATTTTTTATGGGCCACCTCCCCGAAAGTTACTCCCACCCGATAAAATTTCCTACTAAAAAAGATCATGGTCACGCACCTTCTCTTATACCCATTCCCTTTACCCTCATCAAATTCACAGTTACAAATCCAATATTTTTTTCTGATTTTTAATGGTCACCCTATCCGCTGGTGATAGAATCATTGAATAATGTGTATGACTTAACCGTGAGAGTACCGTATTTGCTGTTTTAATAAGTTTAGTCAAGGCTGAGCGCATACAATCTGGCCCACCATATATATATATATATATATATATATATATATATATATATATATATATATATATATATATATATATATATATATATATATATATATATATATATATATATATATATATATATATATATATATATATATATATATATATATATATATATATATATATATATATATATATATATATATATATATATATATTCAGACCTTGAAGTAAGAAGGGGAGGGGGATCTAACAAGGCTGCTGTATGTGAAACTTGGCATATGGTATCACAATTCATCTTCAGTAAGCCCATGTAAATTTCATATTAAAAATTCTAGCCATTTCCAACAAATTGTACTCACGCCTTGAAATAAGAAGGGGGAGAGGGGTATCATAAGGTTACTGCATATGAAATTTGACATGCGGTATCTCCTCTCTCATCTTCTTTAATCTCATTGCTATTATCCCCAAACAATAACCAACTAGTTTCAACACAATGGTATATATTCGCGCATCGCAGAGACTGAAATTGGAAAACAGTTAAATACAGACTTTTGACCCAAATTTTACATGTCTCTGAATCAGAGAAAACAGTGCCATAGCATAAGACAGTCATTAATTTTACAACTTACTAGCTACATTTCTGACCCTATTTTATGAGGACCTGTCGGCTAGGTGCGAAAAATTTCATACTTTTGAGGCCAATATGCATTAAGAAATTTCACCATAGGTAATGAAAGCTGTCTTGTGCAATGAAAAGAATTGATTTATATAAAATTCAAATGGATTCTATTTAATACCTAAAAGGATAGCTAATAAATGGTAAGAGATACTCACATTAATATTCCGTTTGTAATTCATCTTTGAATGCAATATTCAGACTGAATTTTTTCCATAAAGCTAAGTATTTTACACTGCAAAAAAGAACCAGTATTAAAGTATATTATCAAGCCTGAATATCTTAACCTCTAGGTCACCACTCTAGCCTACAAATACAGGATTCTAAAATTTGGAAAAATAGCCGGGTCGAGTTCTGATTACTTTATACGATTTATATTTCATGGGACATACGGCTTTTGGTCCGAATATAACGTGTCCTGGTCGCTTTATACGATGCATATTCCAATGTATAGTTCCTATTGCATACATCATTACTGCTGACATCCTTGCTTGCTCCAAATAATCCTGTTTGTAGTTGAATGATGACGAAACTATGGCACGTGTTTCAGTCCTAACACGCGAGAGCATTTTTGGTGACATGGATCTTCAAAGATTAAACAGTGTTTTCGTGATCAGTTTTTGAAAGTCCGCGTTAGGGAGTAAGCGGGAGAAATTGGAAGGAAGTTTTATTCAGAATAGTACTTGAACTCTAAGCTTTGTTTAGTTAAGATCAGTAATTGAAAATGTAGAGTAATATATTTTGAGGAATGACAATGAATACAAATAAGAAAAAGAAAATTTGAAGATGTTGGAACAGATTACCAAACACTGAAACAAAATTGAAAGATTAGAAATAGCCAGAGATTTTTGATCAACATATTTTGTGAGACAAGCTGACGCCACTAAATGACATTAATACAAAACAAAATCGGTTAATAGTGGAAATCAACGATGCTTGCTTGCCTTTAAATGTACTTACAATAAACACGAAATAGGGATGTATCAGGCAAATTTAAGCACAAATAAGTCATTAACCGTTTTCATTATTATAACTAAAGGGTATTAAACAAAAATCAAGTCACATGTTTTTGATTTTAAAACTTGTTTTTAGTTTTAACTCTTTAGTTTTTAACTCAAGATTTTAATTTTTAGTCTTTAGTCTTGTGATGTGCGAAATGCCAAGAAAATAGTGCTTTGATTTTTCAAATTTTTAAAAACAGAGCTCAAAGGGGTTGCCATCACAAATAATATCACTCATTTTTAAAATACGTTGATGACTGTTGAAAATTTTTAGCTTTTGCAAGGGAATAAACTTAGCCTTATTAATGTGCCGAAGAATATTTATAATAAATATTATATTTATAATATTCTATTATAATAAGGCAGATTAATTCCATCAGAAAGCCAACGCAATGCTGTCAGTAGAACAACAACACATAGGAATGGACTTTTTGCCAGGGTTGCCAACTGCTAAAGTCTAAAAGAGTGCGAATCCAGGCCAAAAAGAGTGATTTTTTGCTAAAAAGAGTACAATTAAAAAATTGAAGTAAATAAAAAAGTAAAATAAGTAAATAAAAAGAGTAAATAATAAAAGTTATAAATAAAAATATTTTTAATGTGCCGAAGAATATTTATTGAGTCTAAGCTATGTCCTGTTAGCTTTGAAGTGTCAGTGCTCTGAAAATGTTAAAATAGACCTAGTTTTCTTTCAAAATTTCACGCTTTAGATCTGACAATGTCTTAAAAGCTAGTATACCTTTTTAAGTCCTACATTAAAAAAAAAAATGGTCCTTGAAAATTTCTAAGCAGAAGAAAACATACTTGAAGTTACATTTCAAATATATCCGATTTTAGATGCATTACATATGCTCTTGCTTGACAGAACCTTTTTTTGCTGTTTAAGTTAGATGTTTTTCCGCATATAAAATAAAGTATTTACCGATTTTCATATACTCTTTTAAATGTTTGAGCCCTTATATTTAAATAAACTTTCTCACAATTTCGGGTCGTTGTTTGAGACATATTATAAAAGATAAGGTACATCAAATGTAGTTTTTAATCTTACAGAAGGGGCCTCAGCTTGACATCCTGCATATTCTTATTCCGATACTTTGATGGCATATATTACATTTAAGAGGACTTCAAAACTAATTAGAAAATGGATTGGCAAAGGGGTTGGGGAGGGGATTTGCAGTCTTTATCTGTCTTTGATTAGTCTTGAACTATTTAAACTGTTTAAAGTGGGAGTTTTCATTGATTTGACGCCAAGCATATATTCTAGTAGCTTTTGGCTATTACTACACCACAATCATTATTAATAACTGGGATATCATCTTAATTCAAAAGGATGCTTTTAATAAAACTTTAATGAAAAACAAAGTTTTTAATATTTCATCAAAAACATCTGTCAAATGAAATTTGAATTCCTAGATACAGTACATCACACCTCCAACCTTTTTTCCTGAGAAAAATTCAAAATTTCATATTTTGTAGATAGGAGCTTGAAACCTGTGCAACATTCAACAAGATCACTTGTCTTTTTTAGGGTGTTTTTTCCAATTTTCGAAAATTAGGTAAAATTTCTCAGGCTTGTGCTGTTAGATATCATTAAGATTAGGGAACTTTATATATTTAGACGCAATCTAAGAAGCTAATTCTT